>NC_074696.1:16060821-16093321 GCF_029448725.1 Salvelinus fontinalis
ACAGGTCCGATGTAGCAATTGTGTCCACAGACATTAGCTAAACGTTAGCTTGCTAGTAAGCCTATATACATTAGCTAAAAGTTAGCTTGCTAGCAAGCCTATAGACATTAGCTAAAAGTTAGTGTTAGCTAGCTAGATTTCCTCAGACAAACAGTGCTACATTTTACCATGAGGACAGTAGACTACCCTTCAGGCAACCAACCAGTCTGACAACCAGCCCCTGTTTCCCCTATATAACATATTTTCATGACCTCTTCATGCCATTAATCCTCTTATTCTCACTCTCTTTGTCACTTGTATTGACGTGAACTTCATTTGTATGTAAGGCACCTCACTGAACTTGCTATTCAGAGAGTGTTGTTGGATGTGGTTTAGCTAATGGCCTAATGGGAACGGGTTTGTTTAGCTGGGGTCCAATGGGAGTCGGAGTTGTTTGAAGGCCTGCCATTTCAATCAGGCTTGTTTTCCTGTTATTGTTGTCTTTAGGGGGGGATCTGGTCATGTGTTTCATCACGCCTATAATTGGATAGATTCTGTGTTCCGTCTTTTCCTGTGATTAATTATGGAACCCTGTTACGGAACGCTTTATCCAGGAGGAGAGGGAGATGGAGAGAGGAAGTGGCCAGAGGGATGGAAGGAGACAGGACATGAAGTGAGCTTGCGTGTAGATGAGTGATTTGGGAGCAGGCGGATGCGGTCGGGTGTGTGTGTTTGTGTGTGTGTGTGTGTGTGTGTGTGTGTGTGTGTGTGTGTGTGTGTGTGTGTGTGTGTGTGTGTGTGTGTGTGTGTGTGTGTGTGTGTGTGTGTGTGTGTGTGTGTGTGTGTGTGTGTGTGTGTGTGTGTGTGTGTGTGTGTGAGAAGGAGAGTCCCTGCCTGTGTCCGCGCAATTGAAAAGTAGCCGCATCGATTATGACACTGAGGTCCTCTCTGGGGGAACCATGGGCAGCCCATTTGTTTGACAGGAAGAGACTGGGGGAAGTCTATTACTGTTGTACGCTCATTGACTGCTTGAGAGGAAAGAGCTCTGCCTGGATTTAGAAATGAGTCCTGACCTCTAACCTCCCAGTACACCACGATAGTGTGTGTGTGTGTGTGTGCGCGTGGACATGTGCATTTGTTTGTTCGTGTGTGTGTGTGCACACGGTCATTTGTGTCCTGGAGCGACACTACCTAATGACAGGAGAGCATTGAGGGTCAGGATGTCTACATTCAGTGTAACTTGCTCTGATGGAGGAGACGACCTTTCACCTTCTCCTCCTCTCAGAATACCACCGTGGAGAGGAAGAAGGGCACACTGTGGTACGTTCATTTTCAAGGTTTTCTCATGACAGGAATGGATCTAAAGACCACAAGATCAGTTCTGAATGTCATTCAGATATCATTTCTGAAGTCTGTTTGGGGTGTGTGGGTGTAGTCCATGGGATATGGTTAGCTACTTAGCATTGCGCGCAAGTAGAGGTCAGTCGGTGACATAACTTGAAATTGTTTTCCTTGCTCTGCAAAGGCTCTGGCTTTTTGTGGGGGGTGACAAGTAACAATTCTTTTTGTGTGACACGTGTCGATGTGTTCAGAAGTTTGTGTGTCTTTGCCTCTGTACAACCTCAAACATATTTCACAGTATTGCACACTCATTGCAGTGCCTCATAAAGCGATCAAATACAGTACTCAAGTGTGCTTTGAGTACTCATGCAATCACGTTCAAATAGATATACCCAAACCTTTTACCACAAACCAGCTATGATAACACAACAGATTGATATATCACCCAAGTGTGCAATTTAAGCATAGTTATTTTGGAGCCCGTTCTCAAAGTTTATGGTTTAACCTTTGAGAACAGTGCTTGTGGCCAGCATTCACTACTGCCAAGATCTACAATTATGGGTTATTAGCGTTCGAGGTCTGAAGGGATGATTGCTCAATTTATCTGAGAGAAATAACAAAAACCTTTCTGAAATCAGAGACCTGTTGGATTGAGTGAGAATGTTTGTTTCAGAAAGGGTGTTTTTATGAGTTCTGACTTGTTTTCCAATCGTGGCCAATTCAAATGAAATTACAATAAAAATGTATTTGTTACAGTGCCTTGCAAATGTATTCATCCCCTCTGGCGTTTTTCCTAGTTTGTTGCATTACAACTGTAATTACAACCTGTAATTTAAATAGATTTTTATTTGTATTTCAGGTAATGAACATGCACAAAATAGTCCAAATTGGTGAAGTGAAATGAAAATAACTTTTTTCAAAAAATTCAAAAAAAATGAAAATGGAAAAGTGGTGCTGGCATATGTATTCACCCCTTTGCTATGAAGCCCCTAAATAAGATCTGGTGCAACCGATTACCTTCAGAAGTCACATAATTAGTTAACTTCTTTGGGGTAGGGGGCAGTATTTTCACGTCCGGATGAAAAGCATGCCCAGAGTAAACGGTCTGCTACAAAGCCATAAAAGCTAGAATATGCATATTATTAGTGGATTTGGATAAAAAACACTCTGACGTTTCTAAAACTGTTTGAATGATGTCTCTGAGTATAACAGAACTCATATGGAACTCCACTAGACGTCAACAGTCTTTAGAACATTTTCTGATGCTTCTACTGTGAAGTGGGGGCGAATGAGAGTGGAATGAGTCAGAGGTCTGCCAGCAGCCACGAGCTGACCATGCGCGTTCACATCAGAGTTTGCTCCCGTTCCATTTGCTTTTCTGAAGACAAAGGAATTCTCCGGTTGGAACATTATTGAAGAATTATGTTAAAAACATCCTACAGATTGATTAAATACATCGTTTGACACGTTTCTACTGACTGTTTCGGAACTTTTTGACATTTCGTCTGCTTTTAGTGAACGCGCTTCATGACTTTGGATTTGTTTACCAAACGCACTAACAAAAGTAACTATTTGGACATAAATGATGGACATTACCGAACAAAACAAACATTTATTGTGGAAGTGGGAGTCCTGGGAGTGCATTCCGACGAAGATCAGCACAGGTAAGTGAAGATTTATAATGCTATTAATGATTTTTGTTGACTGCATAATATGGCGGTTATATTTGTGTCTTGATTGGGCTCTGAGCGCCGACTCAGATTTTCTTTTTCCGTGAAGCTTTTTTGAAATATGACACAACGGTTGCATTAAGGAGAAGTGCATCTAACATTCCATGCATAACAGTTGTATCTTTTAGCAATGTTTATTATGAGTATTTCTGTAAATTGATGTGGCACTCTGCAACATCAAAGGATGTTTTGGAACTTCCTAACGTAAGGCGCCAATGTAAACTCAGATTTTTGGATATAAATATGAACTTTACCGAACAAAACATGCATGTGTTGTGTAACATGAAGTCCTATGAGTGTCATCTGATGAAGATCATCAAAGGTTAGTGATTCATTTTATCAATATTTCTGCTTTTTTTTAATCCTCTCTTTGGCTGGAAAAATGGCTGTGTTTTCTGTGACTAGGCACTGACCTTGTCGAAGATAGCACTCCCAGCGAAAGCAAAGCATGGGATAATCTGAGTACAGCGCTCAGCCACCAAAACAAGCCATACAGATTCCCGCCATGTTGTGTAGTCAACAGAAGTCAGAAATAGCATTATAAATATTCACTTACCTTTGATGATCTTCATCAGAATGCACTCCCAGGAATCCCAGGACCACAATAAATGTTTGTTTTGTTCGATAAAGTTCATCATTTATGTCCAAATACCTCCTTTTAGTTCGCACATTTAGTTCACAAATTACAAATTCACAAGCCACGTGCACTAAGTCCAGACGAAAAGTCCAAAAAGTTATATTACAGTTCGTAGAAACATGTCAAACGATGTATAGAATCAATCTTTAGCATGTTTTTATCATACATTTTCAATAATGTTTCAACCGGACAATTCCTTTGTATTTAGAAATGAAAAGGAACAGAGCCTGCTCTCACGGCCGCGCCCTTGACTAAGCTCATGGCATTCTGCCAGACCCCTTAGTCAAACAGCTCCTATTTTCTCCCCCTCACTGTAGAAGCCTGAAACAAAGATCTAAATACTGTTGACATCTAGTGGAAGCCTTAGGAAGTGCAATCGTACCAAAGTTACACCGTTTCTTAAATAGGCAAAGACTTGAAAACCTACAAACCTCAGATTCCCCACCTCCTGGTTGGATTTTTTTCTCTGGTTTTTGACTGCCATGTGATTTATGTTATACTCACAGACATAATTCAAACAGTTTTAGAAACTTCAGAGTGTTTTCTATCCACATCTACTAATAATATGCATTTCTTAGCTTCTGGGCCTGAGTAGCAGGCAGTTTTCTCTGGGCATGCTTTTCATCCGTACGATTCTCTCTCTCAAACCATCTCTGTGTATCCCTTTGGCTCACCTCCCCCATAATCTCTCTCTCTCTCTCTCTCTCTCTCTCTCTCTCTCTCTCTCTCCATCTCTGTGTATCCCTTTGGCTCACCTCTCCCTTTATCTCACTCTTTCATTATGCATTCTCATTTTAATTCAGTTCAGTTGCTGTAATTGGTAGGAAAACTATAGCAGTGAAGAGGGTGCTTGACAGTTGAACAGAATTGAGAGTACGATTTGGAATCATTAACAATAATAATGATGGCATAATAATAACTTGTTCACCCTCCCTTTCAGTTCTTTTTATCAAAAGAGGCAGAATAATTTGAGTTAATTAGTGTGTGTGTGTGTGTGTGTGTGTGTGTGTGTGTGTGTGTGTGTGTGTGTGTGTGTGTGTGTGTGTGTGTGTGTGTGCGTGCGCGCGTGCGTGCGTGCGTGTGTGTGTGTGTGTGTGTGTTTTGTACTTTGCTTTAAACATATTTTGGATTGCATTTATTTATTCTCACATCAATTCCAAATCTCAAACAAAAAAAAGTCATACTGGACATAGACAGTATTTTACATTACATGGAGTATGTGGACAGCATGTTACATTACATGGAGTATGTGGACAGCATGTTACATTACATGAAGTATGTGGACAGCATTTTACATTACATGAAGTATGTGGACAGCATTTTACATTACATGAAGTATGTGGACAGCATTTTACATTACATGAAGTATGTGGACAGCATTTTACATTACATGGAGTATGTGGACAGCATGTTACATTACATGGAGTATGTGGACAGCATGTTACATTACATGGAGTATGTGGACAGCATTTTACATTACATGGAGTATGTGGACAGCATTTTACATTACATGATTTGTTAAGTTATATTTCTCTAAACATTTGCTCAGAAATACATTGTTTGAGCGAGAGGGTGAATAATACAACAACACACTATGGTGACAGGGTTCCTCATTCTCTAACCCAGTTCAGTGTCATTTTCCATTGTTCCTGTATTGTAAGTTTATTGCCCTGAAACGATAACATAATTTCTGGAATCAACGAGTATCTGTATCTCATTTGTTAGCCTATACAATATACAAACATTTCCCTGAGTACATTAGTACCTGTGTACCTGGGAATTTTCAAGCGTTCTTTTAGATTGTCCGCAGGGGTGGAATTAGACAAAAGGCATTCTGGGAACTGACCTAAAATACTAGGACTTCATGTTTTCACATTTATATGTTTGTATAAGTACAAACAACAAAGGAAAATGAAACACAAATAAACAGAGGCAACACAATAGTTGTCTTGCATGTTTCAGCTGTACGTGTGCAGAGGATCTCATTGACTACCAATTCCCCAGATCTGTGCTTTTAGGAATCCTCTACTGAATCTTACCTGAGGCGTCAACACAAGATCATGAAAGGGAATCACAAAAACACACACACACACTCACACACACTCTCCTAGTATCAGTTTGGTGTCATGGCTAGCTGCAGGTATATAAGCAGCAGATTATTAGCAGGGAAATAGATAGTACAGGTCTGCACGCTCCTGGTATGATATATGTATACTGATAGAGGCAGGGCCATAACACAGGCTAGGTTAGTATGTGTGTGTGGTGTGTGTGTGTGTGTGTGCGTGTGTGTGTGTGTGCGTGTGCGTGTGTGTGTGCGCGTGTGTGTGCGTGTGTGTGTGTGAGTGTGTGCGCCTGTGTGTGTGTGTGTGCGTGCGTGTTTGTGTGTGTGTGTGTGTGTGTTTACTTCAACATGATCTCACGGTTTTACCAACGCAACTTCAGATTCTGATGTTTATCCATGTCTCTCCAAACGTAACGTTTTGAAGTTGTCAAATTTAGAAGTTTCGGGTTAAGATTTTGAATATGGTAAAAACATTCAGTTTAGTCAGTCATTCTGAATGGTTAAGGTAAGGGTCAAGTATAGTCAGTCATTCTGAATGGTTAAGGTAAGGGTCAAATATAGTCAGTCATTCTGAATGGTTAAGGTAAGGGTCAAATATAGTCAGTCATTCTGAATGGTTAAGGTAAGGGTCAAATATAGTCAGTCATTCTGAATGGTTAAGGTAAGGGTCAAATATAGTCAGTCATTCTGAATGGTTAAGGTAAGGGTAAATTATTGTCAGTCATTCTGAATTGTTAAGGTAAGGGTAAATTATTGTCAGTCATTCTGAATTGTTAAGGTAAGGGTAAATTATTGTCAGTCATTCTGAATGGTTAAGGTAAGGGAACAGTATCTTTCGGATGGGACGTTAAACGGGTGTCCTGACTCTCTGAGGTCATTAAAGATCCCATGGCACTTATCGTAAGAGTAGGGGTGTTAACCCCGGTGTCCTGGCTAAATTCACAATCTGGCCCTCAAACCATCATGGTCACCTAATAATCCCCAGTTTACAATTGGCTCATTCATCCCCCTCCTCTCCCCTGTACCTATTCCCCAGGTCGTTGCTGCAAATGAGAACGTGTTCTCAGTCAACTTACCTGGTAAAATAACGGTAAAATAAAAATAAAAGAAATAAATAAATAGTCAGTCATTCTGAATGGTTAAGGTAAGGGTAAATTATTGTCAGTCATTCTGAATGGTTAAGGTAAGGGTCAAATATAGTCAGTCATTCTGAATGGTTAAGGTAAGGGTCAAATATAGTCAGTCATTCTGAATGGTTAAGGTAAGGGTCAAATATAGTCAGTCATTCTGAATGGTTAAGGTAAGGGTAAAGTATAGTCAGTCACTCTGAATGGTTAAGGTAAGGGTCAAATATAGTCAGTCATTCTGAATGGTTAAGGTAAGGGTAAAGTATAGTCAGTCATTCTGAATGGTTAAGGTAAGGGTAAAGTATAGTCAGTCATTTGGAATGGTTAAGGTAAGGGTAAAGTATAGTCAGTCATTTTGAATGGTTAAGGTAAGGGTAAAGTATAGTCAGTCATTTTGGAATGGTTAAGGTAAGGGTAAAGTATAGTCAGTCATTTTGAATGGTTAAGGTAAGGGTAAAGTATAGCCAGTCATTCTGAATGGTTAAGGTAAGGGTCAAATATAGTCAGTCATTTGGAATGGTTAAGGTAAGGGTAAAGTATAGCCAGTCATTCTGAATGGTTAAGGTAAGGGTCAAGTATAGTCAGTCATTTGGAATGGTTAAGGTAAGGGTAAAGTATAGTCAGTCATTCTGAATGGTTAAGGTAAGGGTACAGTATAGTTAGTCATTCTGAATGGTTAAGGTAAGGGTACAGTATAGTCAGTCATTCTGAATGGTTAAGGTAAGGGTAAAGTATAGTCAGTCATGCTGAATGGTTAAGGTAAGGGTAAAGTATAGTCAGTCATTTGGAATGGTTAAGGTAAGGGTAAAGTATAGTCAGTCATTTGGAATGGTTAAGGTAAGGGTAAAGTATAGTCAGTCATTCTGAATGGTTAAGGTAAGGGTACAGTATAGTCAGTCATTCTGAATGGTTAAGGTAAGGGTACAGTATAGTCAGTCATTCTGAATGGTTAAGGTAAGGGTACAGTATAGTCAGTCATTCTGAATGGTTAAGGTAAGGGTAAAGTATAGTCAGTCATTTGGAATGGTTAAGGTAAGGGTAAAGTATAGTCAGTCATTTGGAATTGTTAAGGTAAGGGTAAAGTATAGCCAGTCATTCTGAATGGTTAAGGTAAGGGTAAAGTATAGCCAGTCATTCTGAATGGTTAAGGTAAGGGTAAAGTATAGTCAGTCATTCTGAATGGTTAAGGTAAGGGTCAAGTATAGTCAGTCATTCTGAATGGTTAAGGTAAGGGTTGAGGTGTGGGATAGGGTTAAAATATAACAATTTCAAATGATTGTCTACCACTGGGATTGAACACACAACCTTAGGATCTAGAGTCATGGGATTGCACCCATACGCCACCCTAGTGCACAACACCCTTGATGGTAATACCGCTGACTGTTGCCCCTAGTTACCGGTTTTTAATGCATTTCCCGACGTCCTCAGGACATGGAAAGACGTCCAATTGCTAAGTCAGTTTTGAGCGATCTGTCTGGTATTCTTTCTCGTACGAGGAGAAGCTTGTGTCTTAGTTCTGCTGAACAATTTGTTATTTTCAGACAGGTAATGCTTTGGCAGTTTTTGTCATTAGTCTTGATAATGTTGTCGTTAGCTAATAACACAGTTGTCACTTTCACAGTTGACTGAATGATCCTCAAAATCTTGTTTCTGTTATTGTATTTTGTCCCCTCCCTCTCTTCCTATGAGCATCTACTGTCCACCAACACCCGGTCACGTATTTCCTAGTTGTCCTCTTATCTCTCTTTACCTCTCTATCTCTGTTTATATCCTCTCTCTCTCCCTCCATTTCCAGTCAGAGGCCTCTCCTTATGTCATCATTGATTCGTTGGTGGATTAGCCACCAGCTTTGACCAGTGTGTGTTATGGATGGGCTGCCTATCACTGTAAAGACTCTCTCTCTGTGGTGCTGAATGGGGCTCAATGGGCTCAGGACGGGGGATATCCACACAGACTTGCAACCCGCAAACCACTGCAAATACCTGCTGGTTCAGGCCGCTGTGCATGGGTGTCTGGTTCTTATCTGGCTCTACGTGTGTGTGTGTGTGTGTGTGTGTGTGTGTGTGTGTGTGTGTGTGTGTGTGTGTGTGTGTGTGTGTGTGTGTGTGTGTGTGTGTGTGTGTGTGTGTGTGTGTGTGTGTGTGTGTGTGTGGTTATCAGTCCATGCGATCATCCTTCTGTATAAATCTCTATGCCCCCTGAATGCAGCCAGGGTCAGCTGCCCTCTCTGGCACACTGTGCCTGTCTGTAGGGGGAGATAAAGGGATGGCCTGAAGGAGGGATGGAAAGAGAGACGGAAAGAGTAATGAGGAAGTGACCTCATGCTGCCATTCTTCTAATCCTCCTCTTTTCCCCTCACTCTGTCCATCTTTCTATCTCTCATTTGCCTGCATATCAGTCCCTCTCTCACCACTCTCTACCACTTATGTTCTACTCTATCCCCCCTCCCTCTGCTCCCTCCCTCTATCCCCCTTCCCTCAATCCCCCCTCCCTCTATCCCCCTTCCTCTATCCCCCTCCCTCTATCCCCCCTCCCTCTACCCCTCCCTCTATCCCCCTTCCCTCAATCCCCCCTTCCTCTATCCCCCTCCCTCTATCCCCATCACTCTATCCCCCCTCCCTCTATCCCCCCTCCCTCTACCCCCCTCCCTCTATCCCCCTTCCCTCAATCCCCCCTTCCTCTATCCCCCTCCCTCTATCCCCCTCCCTCTATCCCTCTCCATCTATCCCCCTCCCTCTATCCCCCTTCCCTCTATCCCCCTTCCTCCCTCACCCTTCCTCTATCCCCCTTCCTCTATCCCCCTTCCTCCCTCACCCTTCCTCTATCCCCCTTCCTCTGTCCCCCTTCCTCTGTCCCCCTCCCTCTACCCCCTCCCTCTATCCCCCTTCCCTCTATCCCCCTTCCTCCCTCACACTTCCTCTATCCCCCCTTCCTCTATCCCCCTCCCTCTATCCCCCTTCCTCTGTCCCCCTTCCTCTGTCCCCCTCCCTCTACCCCCTCCCTCTATCCCCCTCCCTCTATCCCCCTTCCTCCCTCACCCTTCCTCTATCCCCCTTCCTCCCTCACCCTTCCTCTGTCCCCCTCCCTCTATCCCCCTTCCTCTATCCCCCTTCCTCTATCCCGCTCCATATATCCCCCTCCCTCTATCCCCCTCCCTCTAACCCCTTTCCTCTATCCCTCTAATCTCTATCACCCATCCTCTATCCCCCTCCCTCTATTTCCCTCCCTCTATCCCCCTCCCACTATATCCATCCCTCTATCCCTTCCCTCTATCCCCCTCCCTCTATATCCCTCCATCTATCCCCCTCCCTCTGTCCCCCTCCATCTATCCCCCTTCCTCTGTCCCCCTTCCTCTGTCCCCCTCCCTCTACCCCCTCCCTCTATCCCCCTTCCCTCTATCCCGCTCCATATATCCCCCTCCCTCTATCCCCCTACCTCTATCCCCCTTCCTCTATCCCCCTTCCTCTATCCCCCTCCCTCTATCCCCCTTCCTCTATCCCCCTTCCTCTATCCCGCTCCATATATCCCCCTCCCTCTATCCCCCTACCTCTATCCCCCTTCCTCCCTCACCCTTCCTCTTTCCCCCTTCCTCTATCCCCCTTCCTCTATCCCCCTTCCTCTATCCCCCTTCCTCTATCCCCCTTCCTCTATCCCCCTTCCTCTATCCCCCTACCTCCCTCACCCTTCCTCTTTCCCCCTCCCTCTATCCCCCTCCCTCTATCCCCCTCCCTCTATCCCCCTTCCTCTATCCCCCTACCTCTATCCCCCTTCCTCTATCCCCCTACCTCTATCCCCCTACCTCTATCCCCCTTCCTCTATCCCCCTTCCTCTATCCCCCTTCCTCTATCCCCCTACCTCTATCCCCCTTCCTCCCTCACCCTTCCTCTATCCCCCCTTCCTCTATCCCCCTCCCTCTATCCCCCTTCCTCCCTCACCCTTCCTCTATCCCCCTCCCTCTATCCCCCTTCCTCTGTCCCCCTTCCTCTGTCCCCCTCCCTCTATCCCCCTTCCTCCCTCACCCTTCCTCTATCCCCCCTTCCTCTATCCCCCTCCCTCTATCCCCCTTCCTCCCTCACCCTTCCTCTATCCCCCTCCCTCTATCCCCCTTCCTCTGTCCCCCTTCCTCTGTCCCCCTCCCTCTATCCCCCTTCCTCTATCCCCCTACCTCTATCCCCCTTCCTCTATCCCCCTCCCTCTATCCCCCTACCTCTATCCCCCTACCTCTATCCCCCTTCCTCTGTCCCCCTCCCTCTATCCCCCTTCCTCTATCCCCCTTCCTCTATCCCGCTCCATATATCCCCCTCCCTCTATCCCCCTACCTCTATCCCCCTTCCTCCCTCACCCTTCCTCTATCCCCCTTCCTCTATCCCCCTTCCTCTATCCCCCTACCTCTATCCCCCTTCCTCCCTCACCCTCCCTCTATCCCCCTTCCTCTATCCCCCCTTCCTCTATCCCCCTCCCTCTATCCCCCTTCCTCCCTCACCCTTCCTCTATCCCCCTCCCTCTATCCCCCTTCCTCTGTCCCCCTTCCTCTGTCCCCCTCCCTCTATCCCCCTTCCTCCCTCACCCTTCCTCTATCCCGCTCCATATATCCCCCTCCCTCTATCCCCCTCCCTCTAACCCCTTTCCTCTATCCCTCTAATCTCTATCACCCATCCTCTACCCCCCTCCCTCTATTTCCCTCCCTCTATCCCCCTCCCACTATATCCATCCCTCTATCCCTTCCCTCTATCCCCCTCCCTCTATATCCCTCCATCTATCCCCCTCCCTCTGTCCCCCTCCATCTATCCCCCTCCCTCTGTCCCCCTCCCTCTATCCCCCTCCCTCTATCCCCCTTCCTCAATCCCCTCCCTCTATATCCCTCCCTCTATCCCCCTCCCACTATATCCCTACCACTATATCCCTCCCTCTATCCCCCTCCCTCTATATCCCTCCCTCTATATCCCTCCCTCTATCCCCCTCCCTCTATATCCCTCCCTCAATCCCATTCCCTCTGTCCATCTCTTTCAATCTTTCTTTTCACAGCATTCAAATCAAATCAAATCCAATTTTGTTGGTCACATACACATGGTTAGCAGATGTTATTGCGTAGTGTAGCGAAATGCTTGTTTCCTTCCTACCTGCTGTTTTTCCCCTGAATATCTGATGTTCTCTCTCTCTCTCTCTCTCTCTCTCTCTCTCACACACACACACAGATTCTCTCTCTCTCTTCCCCTCTTCCTCTCTCTCATTCTCTCTCTCTCTCTCTCTCTCTCTCTCTCTCTCTCTCTCTCTCTCTCTATCTCTCTCCCTCTCTCTCTTGCTCTTTCTCTATTTCTGTCTCTCTAACTCTCTTTCTCCCTCTCTCTTTCTGTCTCCCTCTCTCTCTTTCTCTCTCTCTCTGTCTCTGTCTCTCTCCCTCTCTCTCTAGCTCTTTCTCTGTTTCTGTCTCTCTCTCTCTCCCTCTCTCTTTCTGTCTCCCTCTCTCTCTCTTGCTCTCTCTCTCTTTCTCTCTCTCTCTCCCTCTCTCTCTAGCTCTTTCTCTCTTTCTGTCTCTCTAACTCTCGCTCTCTCCCTCTCTCCCTCTATCTCGCTTTCCTCTCTCTCTCTCCCTCTCTCTCCCCCTCTCTCTCTCTGTCTCTATTCCCTCTCTACCTGATTGTCTTTCTCATTCTCTATCTATGATGAATCACCACAGATGTTGGTTTGTAGACAACCTTGAACATACAGGCTATGTCCCCTCATCGAAAGCTTTTATGCTCACGAGTCAGACTTGTTTCATTTATCACATACTCTTATCCCTCAGCCTTTTACAAACCCTGCCTGTGTTCCCCTCTGTGTGTGTGTGTGTGTGTGTGTGTGTGTGTGTGTGTGTGTGTGTGTGTGTGTGTGTGTGTGTGTGTGTGTGTTTGTGTGTGTGTGTGTGTGTGTGTGTGTGTGTGTGTGTGTGTGTGTGGAGTGTGTGTGAGTGTGTGTGGAGTGTGTGTGAGTGTGTGTGGAGTGTGTGTAGCGTGTGTGTGGAGTGTGTCAATCCAGGTTGTTAGTATGTATACTGTCCCACTATCATTAGCATTTGCAACAGTAACAAGTGGCTGTCTCTCTCTCATAGTGGCTGTCTCTCTCTCATGGTGGCTGTCTCTCTCTCATACTGGCTGTCTCTCTCCCATACTGGCTGTCTCTCTCTCATAGTGTCTGTCTCTCTCCCATACTGGCTGTCTCTCTCTCATAGTGGCTGTCTCTCTCCCATACTGGCTGTCTCTCTCTCATAGTGGCTATGTCTCTCTCATAGTGGCTGTGTCTCTCTCATGGTGGATGTCTCTCTCTCTCATGGTGGATGTCTCTCTCTCTCATGGTGGATGTCTCTCTCTCATGGTGTATGTATCTCTCTCTCATAGTGGATGTCTCTCTCTCTCATGGTGGATGTATCTCTATCTCATGGTGGATGTATCTCTATCTCATGGTGGATGTATCTCTATCTCATGGTGGATGTATCTCTCTCTCATGGTGGATGTCTCTCTCTCTCATGGTGGATGTATCTCTATCTCATGGTGGATGTATCTCTCTCTCATGGTGGATGTATCTCTCTCTCATGGTGGATGTATCTCTATCTCATGGTGGATGTATCTCTCTCTCATGGTGGATGTATCTCTCTCTCATGGTGGATGTATCTCTATCTCATGGTGGATGTATCTCTATCTCATGGTGGATGTATCTCTCTCTCATGGTGGATCCCTCTCTCTGTCTTTCCCTCTCTCACTCCCTCTCTCTTGTTCCCTCTCTCTGTCTTTCCCTTTCTCACTCCCTCTCTCTTGTTCCCTCTCTCTGTCTTTCCCTCTCTCACTCCCTCTCTCTTATTCCCTCTCTCTGTCTTTCCCTCTCTCACTCCCTCTCTCTTGTTCCCTCTCTCCGTCTTTCCCTCCCTCACTCCCTCTCTCTTGTTCCCTCTCTCTGTCTTTCCCTGTCTCACTCCCTCTCTCTTGTTCCCTCTCTCTTTCCCTCTCTCACTCTCTCTCTCTTGTTCCCTCTCTCTTTCCCTCTCTCTTTCCCTCTCTCACTCCCTCTCTCTTGTTCCCTCTTTCACTCCCTCTCTCTCACTCTCTCTCTCTTGTTCCCTCTATCTGTCTTTCCCTCTCTCACTCTCTCTCTCTTGTTCCCTCTATCTGTCTTTCCCTCTCTCACTCCCTCTCTCTTGTTCTTTCTCTGTCTTTCCCTCTCTCACTCCCTCTCTTGTTCCCTCTCTCTTGTTCCCTCTCTCTGTCTTTCCCTCTCTCACTCCCTCTCTCTTGTTCCCTCTCTCTGTCTTTCCCTCTTTCACTCCCTCTCTCTCACTCCCTCTCTCTTGTTCTCTCTCTCTGTCTTTCCCTCTCTCACTCCCTCTCTCTTGTTCCCTCTCTCACTCTCTCTCTCTCACTCCCTCTCTCTTGATCTCTCTCTCTGTCTTTCCCTCTCTCACTCCCTCTCTCTTGTTCCCTCTCTCACTCTCTCTCTCGTTTACCCCCTCCCCATCTATTAGCCGTCGTATTTCCTTCTTTCTGACCCCCCCTCTCATTCGTCTCTGTTCTAGCCCCTCCTGTTTATGGTGTTACACTGTGAGGTTGTCACAGGGGCCTAATTAATGGATGGGGTTAGTGCTAGGTACTGTGATGTGTGACAGCTTACACACACACAGACACACACCATGCTAAGCAGGAACACACTGCAGGGGGAAACAGGAAATGGGCCAGTAGATAAGCCAATCAGAATGCTTGAAGTGCTGTGAATGCCACAGTGTAGGGTTTATGAGTTATTTAATGAGGTTAGGGATTTCTCTGTTAAAGCCTTGAGTTATTTAATGAGGCTAGGGATTTCTCTGTTATAGCCTTGAGTTTTCTAACTTTCTGTTCCGTCCCAACCTCAACTCGTTTCTCCTTCTCCCACTCATCCCTTCTTTTATCTAACTCTCATATTCTCTTTCCCTCCCTCTCTCCATCTACAAGGTCATTTCAGGTGAGGGATGTTTTTGGTGTATTTTGGCCATGTCTCTCTCTTTCTCTATCTCCCTATCTTGCTCTCCAAACACCTGTCACTCGGGAGAGGAACTCTGGTAGAATTGAAATATGTCCTTCCAAAAAGGAAAGGGAGATACATAAATAGGGAGAGAGAGAGATAGAGAGAATGAGTGCAGGAGAGAGGGAGGGTAGAGGGAGGGAGCGAGGAGAGAGAGAGAGGGTGAGAGATAGAGAGAGTGAGGGAAGGATGGAGGGGAGAGCAGAAGTGAGGAAGAGAGAGAGATACAGAAGAGGGGAGAGAGAGGGGGACACCGTTCGAGAAGGGGAAAGGTGGAGACAGAGGAGAGATAAAAGGATAGAGAGACAGAAAGAGAGAGACGGAGACAGAGACAGCGAGAGAAACAGCGAGAGAGACAGAGAGAGAGG
Source organism: Salvelinus fontinalis (assembly GCF_029448725.1). Classification (NCBI taxonomy): domain Eukaryota; kingdom Metazoa; phylum Chordata; class Actinopteri; order Salmoniformes; family Salmonidae; genus Salvelinus; species Salvelinus fontinalis. The sequence goes on from NC_074696.1 coordinate 16,076,091, forward strand.
GAGAGACAGAGAAAGAGAGAGAGAGACAGCGAGAGAGGGAGAGAGACAGAGAGAGAGGGAGAGACAGACAGAGGGAGAGAGAGACACAGAGACAGAGAGAGAGAGACAACGAGAGAGACAGCGAGAAAGGGAGAGAGAGACAGAACAAGAGAGACAGAGACAGCGAGAGAAACAGCGAGAAAGACAGCGAGAAAGACAGCGAGAGAGGGAGAGAGAGAAAGAGAGAGAGACAGCGAGAGAGGGAGAGACAGACAGAGGGAGAGAGAGACACAGAGACAGAGAGAGAGAGACAGCGAGAGAGACAGCGAGAGAGGGAGAAACAGACAGGGAGAGAGAGAGACACAGAGATACAGAGACAGCGAGAGAGACAGTGAGAGAGGGAGAGACAGACGGAGAGAGACAGATACAGAGAGAGACAGCGAGAGAGGGAGAGACAGACAGAGAGAGACAGAGAGACAGACGGAGAGAGACAGACAGAGAGAGAGACAGTTAGAGAGGAGAGAAAATGACAGTGTGTTGTCTTTCTCTCCAGAGTACTATAGTGCTTTAACAGTCCTGCCCTTCAGCACAGACTGATCTACAGACATAATGGAGCCCCAAGGCCTTTGATACACACTCACTTTCTCTCACACACACACACACACACACACACACACACACACACACACACACACACACACACACACACACACACACACACACACACACACACACACACACACACACACACACACACACACACACACACACACACACACACACACAGCAAGCTGTATGTGATAAAGGTTGTATTGTTGCGGTGTCCCTGTGTGTAGTATCATGTTTACCGCTTCAGTGCTTCTCCACGGAGCCCGCTGACCTTTCACCCCTCGATATGCTGCTGAGCCGAGACAAGCGTCAGTGAGGTCACACACTCACAGCTCAGTGTTTATACACAGGAGGTTGAGGGTCAGAGGCTAGGGAAGCTGGAGTGTGGAGGTGGACAGTAGTTAAGGGGATAGAGTAGAAGAGTGCTGCAGGGGGGATAAGTGACAGCGTGCAGGGGACAGTGGGCTGGGGACAGGGTGCAGGGGACAGTGGGATGGGGACAGTGGGCTGGGGACAGTGGGCTGGGGACAGGGTGCAGGGGACAGTGGGCTGGGGACAGTGGGCTGCGGACAGGGTGCAGGGGACAGTGGGCTGGGGAAAGGGTGCAGGGGACAGGGTGCAGGGGACAGTGGGCTGGGGACAGGGTGCAGGGGACAGCGTGAAGGGGACAGTGGGCTGGGGACAGTGGGCTGGGGACAGGGTGCAGGGGACAGTGGGCTGCGGACAGGGTGCATAGGACAGTGGGCTGCGGACAGGGTGCAGGGGACAGTGGGCTGGGGACGGGGTGCAGGGGACAGTGGGCTGGGGACAGGGTGCAGGGGACAGTGGGCTGGGGACAGTGGGCTGCGGACAGGGTGCAGGGGACAGTGGGCTGGGGAAAGGGTGCAGGGGACAGGGTGCAGGGGACAGTGGGCTGGGGACAGGGTGCAGGGGACAGCGTGAAGGGGACAGTGGGCTGGGGACAGTGGGCTGGGGACAGGGTGCAGGGGACAGTGGGCTGCGGACAGGGTGCAGGGGACAGTGGGCTGCGGACAGGGTGCAGGGGACAGTGGGCTGCGGACAGGGTGCAGGGGACAGTGGGCTGGGGACAGGGTGCAGGGGACAGCGTGAAGGGGACAGTGGGCTGGGTACAGGGTGCAGGGGACAGTGAGCTGGGGACAGGGTGCAGGGGACAGTGGGCTGGGGACAAGGTGCAGGGGACAGCGTGCAGGGGACAGTGGGCTGGGGACAGCGTGCAGGGGACAGTGGGCTGGGGACAGCGTGCAGGGGACAGTGGGCTAAGAACAGGGTGCAGGGGACAGTGGGCTGGGGACAGAGTGTAGGGGAGAGGGTGCAGAGAATAGGGGACAGGTTGCAGGGGACAGGGGACAATAGGGATTTTTGGGGCAGTATGGTTTATAGATATGATAGGGGACAGTAGGGGGTTTGGGGCAGTATGGTTTATAGATATGACAGGGGACAGTAGGGGGTTTTGGGCAGTATGGTTTATAGATATGATAGGGGACAGTAGGGGGTTGGGGCAGTATTTTTTATAGTAATGATAGGGGACAGTAGGGGTTTGGGGCAGTATGGTTTATAGATATGATAGGGGACAGTAGGGGTTTTGGGGCAGTATGGTTTATAGATATGATAGGGGACAGTAGGGGGTTTGGGGCAGTATGGTTTATAGATATGATAGGGGACAGTAGGGGTTTGGGGCAGTATGGTTTATAGATATGATAGGGGACAGTAGGGGTTTGGGGCAGTATGGTTTATAGATATGATAGGGGACAGTAGGGGGTTTGGGGCAGTATGGTTTATAGATATGATAGGGGACAGTAGGGGTTTGGGGCAGTATGGTTTATAGATATGATAGTGGACAGTAGGGGTTTTGGGGCAGTATGGTTTATAGATATGACAGGGGACAGTAGGGGGTTTTGGGCAGTATGGTTTATAGATATGATAGGGGACAGTAGGGGGTTGGGGCAGTATTTTTTATAGTAATGATAGGGGACAGTAGGGGTTTGGGGCAGTATGGTTTATAGATATGATAGGGGACAGTAGGGGTTTTGGGGCAGTATGGTTTATAGATATGATAGGGGACAGTAGGGGGTTTGGGGCAGTATGGTTTATAGATATGATAGGGGACAGTAGGGGTTTGGGGCAGTATGGTTTATAGATATGATAGGGGACAGTAGGGGTTTGGGGCAGTATGGTTTATAGATATGATAGGGGACAGTAGGGGGTTTGGGGCAGTATGGTTTATAGATATGATAGGGGACAGTAGGGGTTTGGGGCAGTATGGTTTATAGATATGATAGTGGACAGTAGGGGTTTTGGGCAGTATGGTTTATAGATATGATAGGGGACAGTAGGGGGTTTTGGGCAGTACCGTTTGCAGACATGAAAGTTGAGAGAATGCCAAGGGTGTGCAAAGCTGTCATCAAGGTGGCTACTTTGAAGAATCTCAAATATAAAATATATTTTGATTGTTTAACATTTTTTTGGTTACTACATGATTCCATATGTGTTATTTCATAGTGATGATGTCTTCTCTATTATTCTACAATGTAGAAAATAGTAAGAAATTAGGAAAATCCCTTGAATGAGTATGTCATAGCTGTCGCTTTCCTCATCCTCAGATGAGGTGAGGAGAGAAGGATCTTCTGACCAAAATGCGGAGTCTGGGAAATATGCCATCTTTATTTTATAACGAACACCGATGACAACGAAAACAAACACTTTCAACACTTACAAAATAACAAAACGACGTCGACGCAACCTGAACATAAACTTACATAGACAAACGTAAACTCACGAACAGGAACGGACATCGAAACATAACGAACAGCCAAACAGCTCCAAAAGTGAATACATCGAAACACACAAAGACATCACAGGAGACAATCACCCACAAACACACAGTGATAATGCCCTACCTAAATATGACTCTTGATTAGAGGAAAATGCAAACCACCTGCCTCTAATCAAGAGCCATACCAGGCAAACCGAAACCAACATAGAAACAGGTAACATAGACTGCCCACCCAAAACACATGCCCTGACCAAAAACACATAAAAACTAACATAAATAGGTCAGGACTGTTACAGTACCCCCCCCCCAAGGTGCGAACGCCGGGCGCACCAGCACAAAGTCCAGGGGAGGGTCCGGGTGGGCAGTTGACCACGGTGGTGGTTCCGGTTCCGGACGCTGTCCCCATACCACCATAGTCACTCCCCTCTTCTGTCTACCCCTACCACAGACCACCCAAACATTACCTTCCCCTAAATAATCAGCTAGCACCGGAACAAGGGGCAGCACCGGGACAAGGGGTAGCACCGGGACAAGGGGCAGCACAAAAACAAGGGGCAGCACCAGGATAAGGACCATCACTGGAATAAGGGGCAGCACCGGGACAAGGGGCAGCACCGGGACAAGGGGCAGCACCGGGACAAGGGGCAGCACCGGGACAAGGGGCAACACCGGGACAAGGGGCAGATCCCGGCTGAAGGACTCTGGCAGGTCCTGTTTGGACGGCTCTGGCAGGTCCATGCTGGCTGACGGCTCTCGACGCTCAAGGCAGACTGACGGCTCTCTACGCTCATGGCAGGCTGACGGCTCTCGAAGCTCATGGCAGGCTGACGGCTCTCGACGCTCATGGCAGGCTGACGGCTCTCGACGCTCATGGCAGGCTGACGGCTCTCGACGCTCATGGCAGGCTGACGGCTCTCGACGCTCATGGCAGGCTGACGGCTCACGACGCTCATGGCGCTCTGACGGCTCTGGCTGCTCATGGCTCTCTGACGGCTCTGGCTGCTCATGGCTCACTGACGGCTCTGGCTGCTCATGGCTCTTTGACGGCTCTGGCTGCTCATGGCTCACTGACGGCTCTGGCTGCTCATGGCTCACTGACGGCTCTGGCAGATCCTGTCTGGTTAGCGGCTCTGGCAGATCCTGTCTGGTTGGCGGCTCTGGCAGATCCTGTCTGGTTGGCGGCTCTGGCAGATCCTGTCTGGTTGGCGGCTCTGGCAGATCCTGTCTGGTTGGCGGCTCTGGCAGATCCTGTCTGGCTGACGGCTCTAGCGGCTCCTGTCTGGCTGATGGCTCTAGCGGCTCCTGTCTGGCTGACGGCTCTGTAGGCTCATGGCAGACGGGCGGCTTTGCAGGCTCATGGCAGACGGGCGGCTTTGCAGGCTCCTGGCAGACGGATGGCTCAGATGGCGCTGGGAAGACGGATGGCTCAGATGGCGCTGGGAAGACAGATGGCTCAGATGGCGCTGGGGAGACGGATGGCTCAGATGGCGCTGAGGAGACGGATGGCTCAGATGGCGCTGGGGAGACGGATGGCTCTGGCCGGATATGGCGCACTGTAGACCTGGTGCGTGGTGCCGGAACTGGAGGCACCGTGCTAATGATAAGCACCTTCCTACTAGTGCGGGGAGCAGAGACAGGGCACACTGAACTCTCAAAGCGTACTCTATACCTGGTGCGTGGTACCGGCACTGGTGGCACCTGGCTGAGGGCACGCACCTCAGGACTAGTACGGGGAGAAGTGACAGTGTGTACAGGACTTGGGAGACGCACAGGTGGCTTAGTGCGTGGGGCCGGAACTGGAGGCACCGAACTGGATACACGCACTATAGGGAGAGTGCGTGGAGGAGGAACAGGGCTCTGGAAATGCACTGGTAGCCTAGTGCGTAATATAGGCACTGTAGGTACTAGGCTGGGGCGGGGAGGTGGCGCCGGAAATACCGGACCGTGCAGGCGTACTGGCTCTCTTGAGCATTGAGCCTGCCCAACCTTACCTGGTTGAATGCTCCCGGTCGCCCTGCCAGTGCGGCGAGGTGGAATAGCCCGCACTGGGCTATGCAGGCGAACCGGGGAAACCATGCGTAAGGCAGGTGCCATGTATGCCGGCCCGAGGAGACGCACTGGAGACCAGACGCGTTGAGCCGGCCTCATGACACCTGGCTCAATGCCCAATCTAGCCCTACCAGTGCGGGGAGGTGGAATAACCCGCACTGGGCTATGCACACGTACAGGAGACACCGTGCGCTCTACTGCGTAACACGGTGTCTGCCCGTACTCCCGCTCTCCACGGTTAGCCTGGGAAGTGGGCGCAGGTCTCCTACCTGCCCTTGGCCCACAACCCCTTAGCCCCCCCCCAAGAAATTTTTGGGAGTTACTCACGGGCTTTTCGGGCTTCCGTGCAAGACGTGTCCCCTCATAATTCCGGTTACGAGCTTGAATCTCCGGCTTCCATCCACGTCTCCTAGCTGCCTCCTCATACCAGCGCTCCTGGGCTGTGGCTGCCTCACTCTTCTCACGAGAGCAGCGATTTCCTCCAGTTTGCGCCCAGGGTCCTCTACCAGACAGGATCTCCTCCCAAGTCCAAAAGTCCTTGTTGCTCCGTCGAGCATTTTTCCCATACCGCTTGGTCTCTGTATTTTGGTGGGTGATTCTGTCATAGCTGTCGCTTTCCTCATCCTCAGATGAGGTGAGGAGAGAAGGATCTTCTGACCAAAATGCGGAGTCTGGGAAATATGCCATCTTTATTTTATAACGAACACCGATGACAACGAAAACAAACACTTTCAACACTTACAAAATAACAAAACGACGTCGACGCAACCTGAACATAAACTTACATAGACAAATGTAAACTCACGAACAGGAACGGACATCGAAACATAACGAACAGCCAAACAGCTCCAAAAGTGAATACATCGAAACACACGAAGACATCACAGGAGACAATCACCCACAAACACACAGTGATAATGCCCTACCTAAATATGACTCTTGATTAGAGGAAAATGCAAACCACCTGCCTCTAATCAAGAGCCATACCAGGCAAACCGAAACCAACATAGAAACAGGTAACATAGACTGCCCACCCAAAACACATGCCCTGACCAAAAACACATAAAAACTAACATAAATAGGTCAGGACTGTTACAGAGTAGTTGTGTCCAAACTTTTGACTGGTACTGTATGTAGGTGCGGACCACACGGAGACAACACATCGTGTTTCAAAAATCATCAAAAACAATTATTTTAACCTAAAGCGTTTGATTAAGACATTTTTCCGAAAGGTTGCTGGATCGAATCCCCTGGCTGACAAAGTAAAAATCTATTGTTCTGCCCCTGAACAAGGAAGTTACCCCACTGTTCCTCGGTAGGCCGTCATTGTAAATAAGAATTTGTTCTTAACTGACTTACCTAGGTAAATAAAGGTTACATAAGTAAATTATAGTAACATATTATGAGGAATGGAAATGAGAGGGCTAATTACACCATGTTGGGAAGGGATCACAGCAGTGATTGAATGAGGGTGTGAGGCATGGGTTGAGGTGTTCAGAGGCTTGACTTCAGTGCAGGACAGGGGTTGAGGTGTTCAGAGGCTTGACTTCAGTGCAGGACAGGGGTTGAGGTGTTCAGAGGCTTGACTTCGGTGCAGGACAGGGGTTGAGGTGTTCAGAGGCTTGACTTCAGTGCAGGACAGGGGTTGAGGTGTTCAGAGGCTTCAGTGCAGGACAGGGGTTGAGGTGTTCAGGGCAGGCTCATCATGGATGGATGGTGTTGGTGAAGAGCACACCTCCTCCTCTGAGGGCAGGACAGGATCTGACTGGAAGGACAAAAAAACACAACACATTTAGACAAAAGAGCTAAGAATGATTTAGTCCAAGCAAGGAGTGAACTCACATTGATGTGTAATAATGTGATTGTGTTTGTGTGTGATTGACTCTACATACAGTAATGAGAGAACATTGATATTGGTACTCACAGTGCTGGAGAGGAAACATTCAATGTGCCAGTGGATGAGTGGGCACATGAGATGGCTTCAGTTCATGTCAGGAGAAAGTTGACACTGGAGGTGGAGTGGAGTGGTCATCTCTTCTTAATCAGGGAACAAGAAGGAACTGAGCTCTAAATACAAATACTGTAGCAGATCCATTCCAGTACAGCAGCGCCATCGTATTTTTGGTCAACAAGTTTCATAAAGTTAAAATCAGACATCTCAGAATTCACAGAGTCAAACACAGACAGAGTAGCCCAAGAAACATTACTGAATAAAGCCTCCATCACCCACATACCTGACGATAATTAACACTTGCAAGTGACAACTGATGTCTGAGCTTTTATCCTGCGAAGAAATGTGCTGTTTCAACCTTTGGGTGATGCGATGGAAGCTGAATGATTTCGACATCCCAGAGAAGACAGTAGAAACTTATGTTCAGCAAGTCAATCAATGTGTAATTACCTCAGAAAGCTCCTTGTAGTTGCCCTTGTTAGGCAAACTTTTCTTTCTCATCATGCCTCCTTGCTTCAGCCCGCAACAATACATTTTTTACAACGGTCAACTCTTACATGGCCAAAAATCCCTGTTTCTTCTTAATAACTTCTCATTGTCCTGTGCAGTTTGAATACGCAGACCTTCGTCCATTACGTGATCGAAGCAGCTTTCCCCAAGAAGTTTTAATCTAATTTGGGCAAGGAAAGGGGTTCTTCAACAAAAAAATCAATTTTGTATTGAAATCAATGTAGCCAGAGGCGGATGTTGGGAATATTCTATACCTTCGTTGCACAGTGTGTTTTAATCAGTTATTTGGTGACGTGAATATGTTTAGTATAGTTTTATCTAAAAAAGATAACTTTTTAAATCTTACATTTTTTTTTAAAATCTGAAATTCACTGAGAGGATGGTCCTCCCCATCCTCCTCTGAGGAACCTCCACTGCAGTTCAGTATACCTTCAGTGTCAGCTCTAAAAACAGAGGGAAGAAATGAAGAGAGAGAGGAAATAATGACACACTTCAAAGAGAAATCTGCTTTGCAGCTAGTGATAGAGAGAGAGAGAGATGCAAAGAAATGGAGAGAGAGAGAGGTGTAAATAAATGGAGAGAGAGAGAGAGAGAGAGAGAGAGAGAGAGGGGAGAGAGATAGATAGAGAGAGAGAGAGAGATATATGCAAAGAAATGGAGAGAGAGAGAGAGAGAGAGAAAGAAAGAGAGAGAGAGAGAGAGAGAGAGAGAGAGATGCAAAGAAATGGAGAGAGAGAGAGAGAGAGAGAGAGAGAGAGAGAGAGAGAGAGAGAGAGAGAGAGAGAGAGAGAGAGAGAGAGAGAGAGAGAGAGAGAGAGAGAAGAGGGGTTGTAGGAGAAAATAGATGTTTAAGGGGTGGGGGTTGACAAGCAGAGTGGTGAACCAATGAGGATCCAAGGATCAAATGTACGCACACACTCACACACACGCACACTCACACACACGCACACAGACACACACACACACACACACACACACACACACACACACACTCACACACACACACACACACACACACACACACACACACACACACACACACACACACACACACACACACACACACACACACACACACACACACACACACACACACACACACACACACCAACCACAGGGAGCCGGGGAGGAGATAAGGTCTAAATTAATAATGTTGAATCATTATCAATATTATTAACAAACCATATTTTGGTTGTTAGTCTTTTCCAATAAACACCAGCAGCTAAGTGAAGCCTAAATCATTCTAGATATTGTGTGTTTTTCAGAATGAATGAAACCAAATGATAACACATATTTAATTACTCAACCAAATTATCAAACCAATTTAGCTGGCAATCTTTATATACCAATTTTCTCAAACATGGAGTTCAACATATTTGATAAAATGTATGAAAACACATATTTGAGCAGTTTCATATGATGTTGTTTCAAGTAAAAAGAGTAACACGTGTTATACAAGGACAGGTTTTCACTTTAAAATACTTCCATGTTATCACATTGAGTATTCATATATTCCTTTAATATGCACAGGCAGGCTGGCATGCCTGTACTAAAATATCCCAATTGGCCTGAGGACCCCTGGATGTTCAATGTGACTGTGTAAATCACTGTCTATACACACAACGGAACTAGGCTCCATTCACTGGGATGTATACTACACACAAACACACTGACACACACACAGACACACGGACGCACACACAGGCACACTGACACACACACAGACACACGGACGCACACACAGACACACGGACGCACACACAAACACACTGACACACACACAGACACACGGACGCACACACAGACACACTGACACACACACGGACGCACACACAAACACACTGACACACACACAGACACACGGACGCACACACAAACACACTGACACACACACGGACGCACACACAAACACACTGACACACACACAGACACACGGACGCACACATAAACACTCAGACACACACACAGACACACGGACACACACATAAACACACTGACACACACACAGACACACGGATGCACACACAGACACACGGACACACACACACACACACGGACGCACACATAAACACTCAGACACACTGACGCACACACAGACACACTGACGCACACACAGACACACGGACACACACATAAACACTCAGACACACTGACGCACACACAGACACACGGATGCACACACAGACACACGGACACACACACACAGACACACGGACGCACACACAGAGAAACAGACGCACACACAGACAAATAGACCCACACACAGACGCACACACAGACACACTGACACATACCGAGACAAACCCACGAACACACACACAAACACACGGACGCACACACAAACACATGGACGCACACACAAACACACAGACACACACACAGACATACAGACGCACGCAAACACAGGCACACGGACGCACACACAGACACACGGACGCACACACAGATACACAGACACACACACAGACACACAGATACACAGACACACGGACGCACACACAGACACACGAACGCACACACAGACATACGGACGCACGCACAAACACATGGACGCACACACAAACACACAGACACACACACAGATACACAGACACACACACAGACACACAGACGCACGCAAACACAGGCACACGGACGCACACACAGACACAGGTGATTACTTTACTTATGTTAGTAGGACAAAAGCTCCAGGGTAACAGATGACTTCTCTATGCTCTCTTACCCATTACACACCTACACACACACACACACACACAGCTGGAATTCTGCTTTTTTCCTCATTGAAATTGAAATCCATTTGAAGCATGTTTCATTATGATCAGTGTCATGCAGGGCTATGCAGGCAGTGGAGTGTGTGTGTGTGTGTGTGTGTGTGTGTGTGTGTGTGTGTGTGTGTGTGTGTGTGTGTGTGTGTGTGTGTGTGTGTGTGTGTGTGTGTGTGTGTGTGTGTGTGTGTGTGTGTGTGTGTGTGTGTGTGTGTGTGTGTGTGTGTGCGTGTGTGTGTGTGTTTGCTGCAACAACACACTGCCTCTAAAATCTCTCTCTCTCTCTCTCGCTATATATATCCCAGTCTCTCACTTTCTCTTTCTCTACTCTCTCTCTCTTTCTCTTTCTCTACTCTCGCTCTCTCTTTCTCTACTCTCGCTCTCTCTTTCTCTTTCTCCTTCTCCTTCTCCTTCTCTTCTCTCTCTCTCTCTTGCTCACTCTCCATCTCCTGTTTGAATAGAGTAAATAAAGTGGTGTAATCTTGTCTTTTTGCAGGATTGTGTCTGTGTGTCTCACATCACTCAGACACAGAGACACAGACACATCAGATGTGTGTTGTTGTGTGTTCTCCCAGGATGGATGTTAGGAGGGATGTAGGTGGGTGAGGACAGTAGGCCCACTGGATACTATCCACATCATTTACAACTCTTTTAAAACATGGAAGACAAACACGGATACTACGGATAAAACTTCCTCCACTCTCGCGCATTATCAGAATTCTTGTGCTTGCCATTGGGAAATCCTGCATTTGCATGTTTCTGTTAGCAGATACATCCTAAAAAATACACCATATTACTGGCCTGCTAATGTGCCTGGACCTTCTAGGTTAAACTGCTGAGAAAAATCCCATAACTGGTCCACAATGGTTTCCCATTCAGGCAGGCTAGATGCAGTTGTTTCAGAATGAATATGCATTCAAAACGGCAGGCTTTTGAGTGGTTATTCAAATCACAGGCTATTCACTGCAGTTTACAGCCTAGACTAGAGATTTGTACTCACCTGAAAACAATAATGACATTCTTTCCTTACATTGTGTTATTGTAGCCTAAGTAGGATACATTTATTGTCCTTAAAAAACTGAAACAATAGGGTAGCTTTATGCGCTGTTACCTGAGGACTGTAAGGGAGCACACTAATCACCAGCTCGGGAGCACATAGAGTGTATTCTACCTATCATTGTGTTATCTGATCAAATAGTTTTTCTTTCACTGTGTAAATTGACTGGATATTTTCACTGCAGTATTAAGCCTAACGTTGAGCTTTAAATGATGGTGTCATATGCATAAGCTTCTAACTTAGGCTATAGATTACATCTCAAGCTTGCTCTTTTGCACAATTACACAACTGGTCTCACCGCTGACACGGCTATTCTTCTTAAATATTGTGGAGTCCCAGGAAAAGCCAGACTACAAAAGCTTGTTGGAAAATTATTTCGACGTATTTCTTTAGCCTACTAATAGCCTATTGGAGGAGAGATGCACACTTGTTTTTGCTTGTTGAATGTAAAATAGGCTACAGTGTTAAGAACGGGCGGGAAGTAGGGAAGGTGAAGCCCAATATTAAAACTGGCCTACATTCTGACTGAATACATCCTATGAGTGGCCAGCTAATGTACAAAAGTATGTGGACACCCCTTCAAGTTAGTTGATTCGGCTATTTCAGCCACACCCGTTGCTGACACGTGTATGAAAGCACACAGCCATTCAATCTCCATAGACAAACTTTGTCAGTAGAATGGCTCGTACTGAAGAGCTCCTGTTTCAGCATAGAAATGGTTTGTTGAGATCGGTGTGGAAGAACTTGACTGGCCTGCACAGAGCTCTGACCCCAACCCCATTGAACACCTTTGGGATGAATTGGAACAGCCAAGGCAGGACCAACTCCATATTAAAGCCCATGATTCTGGTATTAGATGTTCCATAAGCAAGTGTCCACATACTTTGGCCATGTACAGTAGTGTACCTTTCTGGACCTTCTACACTGTCGAGGATAGACCCAAACGGATCCAAATGGCTGCATAACCAGGCCTAGGCTGTACGCCGATGCAGTTATTTTGGCATGAAACAAAAGAGGATGTTTGAGCTGTAATTCAAATTAGCCTGCATCACTGCAGTTTCCAGTCTATGGACATTAATTGTGTACTCACTTGATAACAATAATACATTTGTTGTTGTAGCCCAGGGATAATACACTGAACAAAAAGATCAACGTAACATGTAAAGTGTTGGTCCCATGTTTCAGGAGCTGGAATAAAAGATCCCAGAAATGTTCCATACGCACAAATTTGTTTACATCCCTGTTAGTGAGCATTTCTCCTTTGCCAAGATAATCCATCCATTTTACAGGTGTGGTATATCAAGATGCTGATTAAACAGCATTATCATTACACAGGTGCACCTTGTGCTGGGAACAATAAAAGGCCACTCTAAAATGTGCAGTTTTGTCACACAACACAATGCCACAGATGTTTCACGTTTTAAAGAAGCGTGCAATTGGCATGCTGACTGCAGCATGAGGTGTTGCCAAATAATTGAATTTGAAGAGACAGCTGATAAAACTGTATTTCTGTCTGTAATAAAGCCCTTTTGCGAAAAACGAATTCTGATTGGATGGGCCTGGCTCCCCAGTGGGTGGGCCTTTGCCCTCCCAGGCCCACCCAAGTCTGTACCCCTGCCCAGTCATGTGAAATCCATAGATTAGGGCCTAATGAAGTGATTTCAATTTACTGACTTCCTTATATGAACTGTAACTCAGTAAAATCGTTGAAATTGTTGCATGTTGCGTGTACATTTTTATTCATTGTGCTTTTCTTCTCTACAAACATAGGCCTAAGCCTAATCAATAGTGGAGCTTTGCATGCCTGGGGACCACAGAGCGCAGACTGGAGGAACGCACTACAGATCTGCCATTTCAGCATCTTTTGACTGAATAATATTTAGCCTATGGCCCTAATGTTTAACTAATGCATGTCCTAATATCTTGCTAATATTTAGCTTCTTACTTTGGCTACACATCACTAGCCTCTCTCTTCCAGCTGTTCCTGTGAGCAACCAGCCGTAGCAAGGGTAGGCAACCCTGGTCCTGGAGAGCCTCAGGCACTTCATGTTTTATATTTAACCGACCTGGAAGACCAGGTGTGTTGAATTTAGTCAATCACTGAACTGATCAATTAGCTCAGTTGGTCAGGTGTGGTACCTAGCTGGAACAATAATCGCCAGTACCAGCGGCACTCCAGCAACAGGGTTGCCTCTCTGCAATAGGCCATTCCTCTTCTCGTGAAATACCAGGAAAATATATAGTAAAAGCTATAGGACATTTATTTTTCATACTTTTTTATATTCGGCCTAATAGCCTATTCGGAGAAAGAAGCAGGCTTGGACATGCTAATTGCTGAATGTAAAACAGGCCTACAACATAAAATCTTATGAATGGTCTGAATCAGTGTCTGTACATTAGAGACCTTATGAATGGTCTGAATCAGTATCTGTGTATTAGAGACCTTATGAATGGTCTGAATCAGTATCTGTGTATTAGAGACCTTATGAATGGTCTGAATCAGTGTCTGTACATTAGAGACCTTATGAATGGTCTGAATCAGTATCTGTACATTAGAGACCTTATGAATGGTCTGAATCAGTATCTGTGTATTAGAGACCTTATGAATGGTCTGAATCAGTATCTGTACATTAGAGACCTTATGAATGGTCTGAATCAGTGTCTGTACATTAGAGACCTTATGAATGGTCTGAATCAGTATCTGTACATTAGAGACCTTATGAATGGTCTGAATCAGTGTCTGTACATTAGAGACCTTATGAATGGTCTGAATCAGTATCTGTGTATTAGAGACCTTATGAATGGTCTGAATCAGTGTCTGTACATTAGAGACCTTATGAATGGTCTGAATCAGTATCTGTACATTAGAGACCTTATGAATGGTCTGAATCAGTGTCTGTACATTAGAGACCTTATGAATGGTCTGAATCAGTATCTGTGTATTAGAGACCTTATGAATGGTCTGAATCAGTATCTGTACATTAGAGACCTTATGAATGGTCTGAATCAGTGTCTGTACATTAGAGACCTTATGAATGGTCTGAATCAGTATCTGTGTATTAGAGACCTTATGAATGGTCTGAATCAGTATCTGTACATTAGAGACCTTATGAATGGTCTGAATCAGTGTCTGTACATTAGAGACCTTATGAATGGTCTGAATCAGTATCTGTGTATTAGAGACCTTATGAATGGTCTGAATCAGTATCTGTACATTAGAGACCTTATGAATGGTCTGAATCAGTGTCTGTACATTAGAGACCTTATGAATGGTCTGAATCAGTATCTGTGCATTAGAGACCTTATGAATGGTCTGAATCAGTATCTGTACATTAGAGACCTTATGAATGGTCTGAACCAGTGTCTGTACATTAGAGACCTTATGAATGGTCTGAATCAGTATCTGTGCATTAGAGACCATAAACAACAAACTTTTCTCTAGTGTGTATGATCAGCAACGTTTTACAGTTATGTAGACTATAGTTTATCATTATAGTTATATGTATGTAGACTGTATTTTATCATCATAGATATAGTTTTGTAGACTTTAGTTCATCATTGTATTTATGTAGGCTATAGACTATAGTTTATCAGTATTGTTATATTTATGTAGACTACAGTTTATCATTATAGTTAGATTTATGTTGACTATAGTGTATCATGATAGTTATAGTTATGTAGATTTTAGTTTATCATGATATATATATAGTTTTGTAGACTTTAGTTTACCATTGTAGTTATATTTATGTAGACTACAGTTTATCATTATAGTTACTTTTATGTAGATTTTAGTTTATCATTATTGTTATATTTATGTAGATTTTAGTTTTGTTATTATAGTTACATTTATGTAGACTATAGTTTATCATTATATTTTATGTAGATTACAGTTTATCATTATAGTTATCGTTATCGTTATGTAGATTACAGTTTATCATTATAGTTATCGTCATGTAGATTACAGTTTATCATTATAGTTATCGTCATGTAGATTACAGTTTATCATTATAGTTATCGTTATGTAGATTACAGTTTATCATTATAGTTATCGTTATGTAGATTACAGTTTATCATTATAGTTATCGTTATGTAGATTACAGTTTATCATTATAGTTATATTTATGTAGATTACAGTTTATCATTATAGTTATCGTTATGTAGATTACAGTTTATCATTATAGTTATATTTATGTAGACTACAGTTTATCATTATAGTTATATTTATGTAGACTACAGTTTATCATTATAGTTATTGTCATGTAGATTACAGTTTATCATTATAGTTATATTTATGTAGACTACAGTTTATCATTATAGTTATTGTCATGTAGATTACAGTTTATCATTATAGTTATCGTTATGTAGATTACAGTTTATCATTATAGTTATTGTCGTTGAGTATCCCTTCCATAGCATCTGTTTCTAATAACCCGGAGACCAAAATACACACACACGCTCGCACACACACACACACACACACACACACACACACACACACACACACACACACACACACACACACACACACACACACACACACACACACACACACACACACACACACACACACACACACACACACACACAGACGACGTGCACACACACACACAAACAGTGATTTCTATTCGAAAGCGTACTCTGGACTGAACATAATCGAGTGTTTTGTGTTGTCGTCATGCTAGTAGTTTGAAAGCCAACCAAAGCTAACTTGCATTACATGTTGGCTCTAATGAACATGGTTGTGTGGTATTATACTAGGGTACAACATAGTGGACCAGTATTAGACTATGGTATGTGTAACAAAGTGGACCAGTAGTAGACTAGGGTATGTGTAACATAGTGGACCAGTAGTAGACTAGGGTATGTGTAACATAGTGGACCAGAAGTAGACTAGGGTATGTGTAACATAGTGGACCAGTAGTAGACTAGGGTATGTGTAACATAGTGGACCAGAAGTAGACTAGGGTATGTGTAACATAGTACTACAGTATTAGACTAGGGTATGTGCAACATAGTGGACCAATAGTAGACTAGGGTATGTATAACATAGTACTACACTATTAGACTAGGGTATGTGTACCATAGTGATACAACATTAGGTTAGGGTATGTATAACATCGTACTACAGTATTAGACTAAGACATAGTGGACCAGTAGTAGACTAGGGTATGTGTAACATAGTGGACCAGTATTAGACTATGTAATGTGTAACATAGTGGACCAGTATTAGACTAGGGTATGTATAACATAGTGGACCAGTAGTAGACTAGGGTATGTATAACATAGTGGACCAGTATTAGACTAGGGTATGTATAACATAGTGGACCAGTATTAGACTAGGGTATGTATAACATAGTGGACCAGTAGTAGACTAGCGTATGTGTAACATAGTACTACAGTATTAGACTAGGGTATGTGTAACATAGTGGACCAGTATTAGACTATGGTATGTGTAACACAGTGGACCAGTATTAGACTAGGGTATGTATAACATTATGGTACCAGTTTTAGACTAGG
>NC_074696.1:16098321-16110821 GCF_029448725.1 Salvelinus fontinalis
GGGAGAGATTGAGAGATGGTAAATGGGGAGAGATTGAGAGATGGTAAATGGGGAGAGATGGAGAGATGGTAAATGGGGAGAGATTGAGAGATGGTAAATGGGGAGAGATTGAGAGATGGTAAATGGGGAGAGATTGAGAGATGGTAAATGGGGAGAGATGGATAGGGGGTAAATGGGGAGAGATGGAGAGGGGGTAAATGGGGAGAGATGGAGAGATGGTAAATGGGGAGAGATTGAGAGATGGTAAATGGGGAGAGAATGAGAGATGGTAAATGGGGAGAGATGGATAGGGTGTAAATGGGGAGAGATGGCGAGGGGGTAAATGGGGAGAGATGGAGAGGGGATAAATGGGGAGAGATGGAGAGATGGTAAATGGGGAGAGATGGAGAGATGGTAAATGGGGAGAGATGGAGAGATGGTAAATGGGGAGAGATTGAGAGATGGTAAATGGGGAGAGATTGAGAGATGGTAAATGGGGAGAGATTGAGAGATGGTAAATGGGGAGAGATGGAGAGATGGTAAATGGGGAGAGATGGAGAGGGGTAAATGGGGAGAGATGGAGAGGGGGTAAATGGGGAGAGATTGAGAGATGGTAAATGGGGAGAGATGGAGAGATGGTAAATGGGGAGAGATGGAGAGATGGTAAATGGGGAGAGATGGAGAGGGGGTAAATGGGGAGAGATGGAGAGGGGGTAAATGGGGAGAGATGGAGAGGGGGTAAATGGGGAGAGATGGAGAGGGGTAAATGGGGAGAGATGGAGAGGGGGTAAATGGGGAGAGATGGAGAGGAGGTAAATGGGGAGAGATGGATAGGGTGTAATTGGGGAGAGATTGAGAGATGGTAAATGGGGAGAGATGGATAGGGGGTAAATGGGGAGAGATTGAGAGATGGTAAATGGGGAGAGATGGATAGGGGGTAAATGGGGAGAGATGGAGAGGGTGTAAATGGGGAGAGATTGAGAGATGGTAAATGGGGAGAGATTGAGAGATGGTAAATGGGGAGAGATGGAGAGATGGTAAATGGGGAGAGATTGAGAGATGGTAAATGGGGAGAGATTGAGAGATGGTAAATGGGGAGAGATGGAGAGATGGTAAATGGGGAGAGATTGAGAGATGGTAAATGGGGAGAGATTGAGAGATGGTAAATGGGGAGAGATTGAGAGATGGTAAATGGGGAGAGATGGAGAGATGGTAAATGGGGAGAGATTGAGAGATGGTAAATGGGGAGAGATGGAGAGATGGTAAATGGGGAGAGATTGAGAGATGGTAAATGGGGAGAGATGGAGAGATGGTAAATGGGGAGAGATGGAGAGGGGTAAATGGGGAGAGATGGAGAGGGGGTAAATGGGGAGAGATTGAGAGATGGTAAATGGGGAGAGATGGAGAGATGGTAAATGGGGAGAGATGGAGAGATGGTAAATGGGGAGAGATGGAGAGGGGGTAAATGGGGAGAGATGGAGAGGGGGTAAATGGGGAGAGATGGAGAGGGGGTAAATGGGGAGAGATGGAGAGGAGGTAAATGGGGAGAGATGGATAGGGTGTAATTGGGGAGAGATTGAGAGATGGTAAATGGGGAGAGATGGATAGGGGGTAAATGGGGAGAGATTGAGAGATGGTAAATGGGGAGAGATGGATAGGGGGTAAATGGGGAGAGATGGAGAGGTGGTAAATGGGGAGAGATTGAGAGATGGTAAATGGGGAGAGATTGAGAGATGGTAAATGGGGAGAGATGGAGAGATGGTAAATGGGGAGAGATTGAGAGATGGTAAATGGGGAGAGATTGAGAGATGGTAAATGGGGAGAGATGGAGAGATGGTAAATGGGGAGAGATTGAGAGATGGTAAATGGGGAGAGATTGAGAGATGGTAAATGGGGAGAGATTGAGAGATGGTAAATGGGGAGAGATGGAGAGATGGTAAATGGGGAGAGATTGAGAGATGGTAAATGGGGAGAGATGGAGAGATGGTAAATGGGGAGAGATTGAGAGATGGTAAATGGGGAGAGATGGAGAGATGGTAAATGGGGAGAGATGGATAGGGTGTAAATGGGGAGAGATGGAGAGGGGGTAAATGGGGAGAGATGGAGAGGGGGTAAATGGGGAGAGATGGAGAGATGGTAAATGGGGAGAGATGGAGAGATGGTAAATGGGGAGAGATGGAGAGATGGTAAATGGGGAGAGATGGAGAGGGGGTAAATGGGGAGAGATGGATAGGGGGTAAATGGGGAGAGATGGAGAGGGGGTAAATGGGGAGAGATGGAGAGGGGGTAAATGGGGAGAGGGAGAGATGGTAAATGGGGAGAGATGGAGAGGGGGAAGAAGGGAAAAAGGGAGAGAGAAAAGTAGCAGCTCACACGAAGCAGTAGATAAAAGCAGCTCAAAAAGCCCTGAATCAGGAAGTCTGAATTATTGATGTGCTTAACTCATTTATGTGTGTGAGAGAATGTATGTGTGTGTGTGTGTGTGTGTGTGTGTGTGTGTGTGTGTGTGTGTGTGTGTGTGTGTGTGTGTGTGTGTGTGTGTGTGTGTGTGTGTGTGTGTGTGTGTGTGTGTGTGTGTGTGTGTGTGTGTGTGGTTTTGTGTGTGGTTTTGTGTGTGGTTTTGTGTGAGTGTGTGTGTTTTGATGCAGCCTCCCTGAAGAATGCTATAGGAAAACCATTGCACATCAATAAATCAGATCATGCTGTGTGTGTGTGTGTGTGTGTGTGTGTGTGTGTGTGTGTGTGTGTGTGTGTGTGTGTGTGTGTGTGTGTGTGTGTGTGTGTGTGTTTGTGTGTGTGTGAAGACATATCACTGCTTTGTTATCTCCCTCCATAATTGAGCTCCATTTTGTCAGCTAAGGCACCTTACTCTATAATACAGTATAGACTAGCCTGTTATACGATGATGCCATATAGACTATTATACAAATCAAACCAAATCAAAGTTTATTTCTCACGTGCGCCGAATACAACAGGTGTAGACCTTACAGTGAAATGCTTACTTACAGGCTCTAACCAATGCAGATAGCCCAGTTAGCAAATGTGCGGGAGCACTGGTATGTCGGCCCAATTGAGGTAGCATCTACATAAATGTATAGTTAAAGTGACTATGCATATATGATAAACAGAGAGTAGCAGCAGTGTAAAAATAGGGCACACAATTCAAATAGTCCGGTTAGCCATTTGATTACCTGTTCAGGAGTCTTATGGTTTGGGAGTAAAAACTGTTGAGAAGCCTTTTTGTCCTAGACTTGGCACTCCAGTACTGCTTGCCATGCGGTAGTAGAGAGAACAGTCTATGACTGGGGTGGCTGGGGTCTTTCACAATTGTTAGGGCCTTCCTCTCACACCGCCTGGTGTAGAGGTTCTGGATGGCAGGCAGCTTGGCCCCGGTGATGTACTGGGCCGCACGCACTACCCTCTGTAGTGCCTTGCGGTCAGAGGCCGCGCAATTGTCGTACCAGGCAGTGATGTAACCAGTCAGGATGCTCTCGATGTTGCAGCTGTAGAACCTTTTGAGGATCTCAGGACCCATGCCCAATCTTTTTAGTTTCATGAGGGGGAATAGGCTTTGTCGTGCCCTCTTCACTACTGTCTTGGTGTGTTTGTACCATTCTAGTTTGTTGTTGTTGTTGACACCGAGGAACTTGACGCTCTCAACCTGCTCCACTACAGCCCCGTCGATGAGAATGGGGGCGTGCTCGGTCCTCCTTTTCCTGTAGTCCACAATCATCTCCTTAGTCTTGGTTACGTTGAGGGATAGGTTGTTGTTCTGGCACCACTAGGCAAAGTCTCTGACCTCCTCCATATAGGCTGTGTCATCTGCAAACTTAATGAGGGTGTTGGAGTCGTTTCTGGCCATGCAGTCGTGGGTGAACAGGGAGTACAGGAGGGGACTGAGCACGCATCCCTGTGGAGCTCCATTGTTGAGGATCAGCGTGGCAGATGTGTTGCTACCTACCCTCACCACCTGGGGGCGGCCCGTCAGGAAGTCCAGGATCCATTTGCAGATGGAGGTGTTTAGTCCCAGAATCTTTAGCTTATTGATGAGCTTTGAGGGTACTATGGTGTTGAACGTTGAGCTGTAGTCAATGAATAGCATTCTCAATTAAGTGTTCCTTTTGTCCAGGTGGGAAAGGTGGACTGTGGAGTGCAATAGAGATTGCATCATCTGTGAATCTGTTTGGGCGGTATGCAGATTGGAGTGGATCTAGGGTTTCTGGGATAATGGTGTTGATGTGAGCCAATAGCAACCTTTCAAAGCACTTCATGGCTATGGTTGTGAGTGCTACGGGTCTGTAGTCATTTAGGCATGTTGCCTTTGTGTTCTTGGGCACAGGGACTATGCTGGTCTGCTTGAAACATGCTGGTATTACAGACTCAATCAGGGACATGTTGAAAATGTCAGTGAAGACACCTGCCAGTTGGTCAGCACATACCCGGAGCACACGTCCTGGTATTCCGTCTGGCCCCGCAGCCTTGTGTATGTTGACCTGTTTAAAGGTCTTACTCACGTTGGCTACGGAGAGCGTGATCACACAGTCTTCCGGGAACAGCTGGTGCTCTCATGCATGTTTCAGTGTTCCTTGCCTCGAAACGAGCATAGAAGTGATTTGGCTCGTCTGGTAGGCTCGTGTCACTTAGGCAGCTCGCAGCTGATGTCATATAGACTACCATATTATACCATGATGCCATATAGACTATCCTATTACATTATGACATCATATAGACTATCATATTTTACTATTATATCATATAGACTATCCTATTGTACCATGATGTCATATAGACTATCATATTTTACTATTATGTCATATAGACTTTCCTATTATACCATGATGCCAAATAGACTAGCCTATTATTTCATGATGTCAGATAGACTATCCTATTATACCATGATGTCATATAGACTGTTATACCATGATGCCATAGAGACTATCCTATTATATCATGATGTCAGATAGACTATCCTATTATACCATGATGTCATATAGACTGTTATACCATGATGCCATAGAGACTATCCTATTATACCATGATGTCACATAGACTATCCTATTATACCATGATGCCAAATAGACTATTATTCCATGATGTCATATTGACTAGCTATTTTACCATGATGCTACAATAGAGGTTGTCAGTAGCAGAGGTCTAGGATCAGCTTAGCTTCATGATTCCCGGCCTAACTCCAAAGACACTGCAGAGAGACCAACATAACTATGGCCTAAAGGCATCAGCATGCTTCAGCTCTGTTGGTGCTGAGCTGGACTCGGCTAGTCCAACTGAACAGGTGTGCTCGCATACTCCCTAAAAAGAGAAAGAGAAGGATAGAATGAGAGGGAGAACAGACTTCTGGTTGGCTGATATTGACTGGATTTTGTTTTGTTGTATTGTGTATACTTTGGAAAGTCCAAGCAACAAATGTTGTTTTTGTTCATACAGTATATAGCGTAATACAGCAGAGAAATATGATTCCCTCTGTTGTCATACGATCTCTGTGCTTTGCCCAGTTTCCCAGAAGATGTGCTATCCCACCTCTAATCTCCACATAGTTATATACACTGCTCAAAAAAATAAAGGGAACACTTAAACAACACAATGTAACTCCAAGTCAATCACACTTCTGTGAAATCAAACTGTCCACTTAGGAAGCAACACTGATTGACAATAAATTTCACATGCTGTTGTGCAAATGGAATAGACAAAAGGTGGAAATTATAGGCAATTAACAAGACACCCCCAAAAAAGGAGTGATTCTGCAGGTGGTGACCACAGACCACTTCTCAGTTCCTATGCTTACTGGCTGATGTTTTGGTCACTTTTGAATGCTGGTGGTGCTCTCACTCTAGTGGTAGCATGAGACGGAGTCTACAACCCACACAAGTGGCTCAGGTAGTGCAGTTCATCCAGGATGGCACATCAATGTGAGCTGTGGCAAAAAGGTTTGCTGTGTCTGTCAGCGTAGTGTCCAGAGCATGGAGGCGCTACCAGGAGACAGGCCAGTACATCAGGAGACGTGGAGGAGGCCGTAGGAGGGCAACAACCCAGCAGCAGGACCGCTACCTCCGCCTTTGTGCAAGGAGGTGCACTGCCAGCGCCCTGCAAAATGACCTCCAGCAGGCCACAAATGTGCATGTGTCTGCTCAAACGGTCAGAAACAGACTCCATGAGGGTGGTATGAGGGCCCGACGTCCACAGGTGGGGGTTGTGCTTACAGCCCAACACCGTGCAGGACGTTTGGCATTTGCCAGAGAACACCAAGATTGGCAAATTCGCCACTGGCGCCCTGTGCTCTTCACAGATGAAAGCAGGTTCACACTGAGCACATGAGCACATGTGACAGACGTGACAGAGTCTGGAGACGCCGTGGAGAACGTTCTGCTGCCTGCAACATCCTCCAGCATGACCGGTTTGGCGATGGGTCAGTCATGGTGTGGGGTGGCATTTCTTTGTGGGGCCGCACAGCCCTCCATGTGCTAGCCAGAGGTAGCCTGACTGCCATTAGGTACCGAGATGAGATCCTCAGACTCCTTGTGAGACCATATGCTGACACATGCACATTTGTGGCCTGCTGGAGGTCATTTTGCAGGGCTCTAGCAGTGCTCCTCCTTGCACAAAGGCGGAGGTAGCGGTCCTGCTGCTGGGTTGTTGCCCTCCTACGGCCTCCTCCACGTCTCCTGATGTACTGGCCTGTCTCCTGGTAGCGCCTCCATGCTCTGGACACTACGCTGACAGACACAGCAAACCTTTTTGCCACAGCTCGCATTGATGTGCCATCCTGGATGAACTGCACTACCTGAGCCACTTGTGTGGGTTGTAGACTCCGTCTCATGCTACCACTAGAGTGAGAGCACCGCCAGCATTCAAAAGTGACCAAAACATCAGCCAGTAAGCATAGGAACTGAGAAGTGGTCTGTGGTCACCACCTGCAGAATCACTCCTTTTTTGGGGGTGTCTTGTTAATTGCCTATAATTTTCACCTTTTGTCTATTCCATTTGCACAACAGCATGTGAAATGTATTGTCAATCAGTGTTGCTTCCTAAGTAGACAGTTTGATTTCACAGAAGTGTGATTGACTTGGAGTTACATTGTGTTGTTTAAGTGTTCCCTTTATTTTTTTGAGCAGTGTATATCTCTCTGCTCCACCCCTCCACCCCTTTCACAACCCTAACCTCTCTTCTCTCTTCCTCTCTCTACCCCTTACCCTCCCTCTGTCGCTCTCTCTGTCTCTCTCCCTCTGTCTGTCTCTCTCTCTCTCTCTCTCTCTCTCTCTGTTTCTCTCTCTCTCGCTCTCCCACCCCTAACCCTCTCCCAAGCCTCCGTCTGTCTGTCTGTCTGTCTGTCTGTCTGTCTGTCTGTCTGTCTGTCTGTCTGTCTGTCTGTCTGTCTGTCTGTCTGTCCCTCCCCCCCGCCCTCTCCATCCCCATCCCGCTCCCCAGCCTCCCGTTCTCTCCCTCTTTTCCTTTCATGTCTGTGAAAAGACTCATTAGTGGAGACTAGCTGTTCCCTCTCCACAGCCTCTCTTTGTTGCACTCCTTTCTGGGAACACTCTTGACGTGATGTTGTAACCATGGCCCCTAGCCTCTTACCCTGGCCCCTAGCCTCTTAACGTGGCCCCTAGCCTCTTACCCTGAACCATAGCCTCTTACCCTGGTCCCTAGCCTCTTACCCTGGCCCCTAGCCTCTTACCGTGGCCCCTATCATCGTACCCTGGCCCCTGGCCCCTAGCCTCTTACCCTGTCCCATAGCCTCTTACCCTGTCCCATAGCCTCTTACCCTGGCCACTTGCCTCTTACTCTGGCCCCTTGCCTCTAACCCTGGCCCCTAGCCTCTTACCCTGGCCCCTAGCCTCTTACCCTGTCCAACAGCCTCTTACCCTGTCCCATAACATGTTACCATGGCCCCTAGCCTCTTACCCTGGTTCCATGCCTCTTACCGTGACCCTTAGCATCTTACCATGGCCCCTAGCCTCTTACCCTGGCCCCTAGCCTCTTACCCTGTCCAACAGCCTCTTACCCTGTCCCATAGCATGTTACCATGGCCCCTAGCCTCTTACCCTGGTCCCATGCCTCTTACCCGGTCCCATAGCCTGTTACTATGGCCCCTAGCCTCTTACCCTGGTCCCATGCCTCTTACCGTGACCTTTAGCATCTTACGGTGGCCCCTAGCATCTTTCCGTGGGCCCTAGCACATTACCCTGGCCCCTAGCATCTTACCCTGGCCCATAGCCTCTTACCCTGTCCCATAGCCTCTTACCCTGGCCACTTGCCTCTTACTCTGGCCCCTTGCCTCTTACCCTGGCCCCTAGCCTCTTACCCTGTCCCATAGCCTCTTACCCTGGCCCCTAGCCTCTTACCCTGGTCCCATGCCTCTTACCCTGGCCCCTAGCCTCTTACCGTGGCCCCTATCATCGTACCCTGGCCCCTGGCCCCTAGCCTCTTACCCTGTCCCATAGCCTCTTACCCTGTCCCATAGCCTCTTACCATGGCCACTTGCCTCTTACTCTGGCCCCTTGCCTCTAACCCTGGCCCCTAGCCTCTTACCCTGGCCCCTAGCCTCTTACCCTGTCCAACAGCCTCTTACCCTGTCCCATAACATGTTACCATGGCCCCTAGCCTCTTACCCTGGTCCCATGCCTCTTACCGTGACCCTTAGCATCTTACCATGGCCCCTAGCCTCTTACCCTGTCCAACAGCCTCTTACCCTGTCCCATAGCATGTTACCATGGCCCCTAGCCTCTTACCCTGGTCCCATGCCTCTCACCCGGTCCCATAGCCTGTTACTATGGCCCCTAGCCTCTTACCCTGGTCCCATGCCTCCTACCGTGACCTTTAGCATCTTACGGTGGCCCCTAGCATCTTATCGTGGGCCCTAGCACATTACCCTGGCCCCTAGCATCTTACCCTGGCCCATAGCCTCTTACCCTGTCCCATAGCATCTTACCCTGGCCACTTGCCTCTTACTCTGGCCCCTTGCCTCTTACCCTGGCCCCTAGCCTCTTACCCTGTCCCATAGCCTCTTACCCTGGCCCCTAGCCTCTTACCCTGGTCCCATGCCTCTTACCGTGACCCCTAGCATCTTACCGTGGCCCCTATCACCTTACTGTGGCCCCTAGCATCTTACCCTGGCCCCTAGCATCTTACCCTGGCCCCTTGCCTCTTAGCCTGGCCTCTAACATCTTACCCTGGCCCCTTGCCTCTTACTCTGGCCCCTTGCCTCTCACCCTGGCCTCTAACATCTTACCCTGGCCCCTTGCCTCTTGGCCAGTTGCCTCTTACCCTGGCCACTTGCCTCTTACTCTGGCCCCTTGCCTCTTACCCTGGCCCCTAGCCTCTTACCGTGGCCCCAAGCCTCTTACCGTGGCCCCTAGCCTCTTACCCTGTCCCATAGTCTCTTACCCTGTCCCCTATTCTGTTACCATGACCCCTAGCATCTTACCCTGACCCCTTGCTTCTTACCCTGGCCCCTAGCATCTTACCCTGACCCCTTGCTTCTTACCCTGGCCTCTAGCATCTTACCCTGGCCCCTTGCCTCTTACCCTGGCCCCTTGCCTCTTACCCTGGCCTCTAGCATCTTACCCTGGCCCCTAGCATCTTACCCTGACCCCTTGCTTCTTACCCTGGCCTCTAGCATCTTACCCTGGCCCCTTGCCTCTTACCCTGACCCCTTGCATCTTACCCTGCCCTCTAGCATCTTACCCTGACACCTTGCCTCTTACCCTGGCCCCTAGCCTCTTACCATGACCCCTTCAGTCTCACACATGGCCATGCACACACACACACACACACACACACACACACACACACACACACACACACACACACACACACACACACACACACACACACACACACACACACACACACACACACACACACACACACACACACACACACTTGGCCATGCACACACATATGACATTCCACAGAAAGGTAAAATGAGAGTAGAAATAGTTGTCCTTCTAGCTATCTTATTTACGTTTCTCTGGGCTCTCTGTAATTGCCCTTCTCTCTAGTATTTGCATGTGACAGTCTTCTATAACTGTCCTACGCCCTGAAATAGATCAGCCGTGGGTGGTGTGTGTGGCGTGTTGTGTGTAGTGTGTGGTGTGTGTGTGTAGTGTGTGGTGTGTGTGTAGTGTGTGTGTGGTGTGTGATGTGTGTGTGGTATGCGGTGTGTAGTGTGTGGTGTGTGTGTGGTGTGTGGTGTGTGTGTGGTATGCGGTGTGTAGTGTGTGGTGTGTGTGTGATGTGTGGTTTGTGTGGTGTGTTGTGTGTAGTGTGTGGTGTGTGTGTGGTGTGTAGTGTGTGGTGTGTGTGTGGTGTGTGGTGTGTGTGTTGTATGCGGTGTGTATTGTGTGGTGTGTGTGTGTAGTGTGTGTGTGGTGTGTGGTGTGTGGTGTGTGTGTGTGGTATGCAGTGTGTAGTTTGTGGTGTGTGTGTGTGGTGTGTGGTGTGTGTGTGGTATGCGGTGTGTAGTGTGTGGTGTGTGTGTGGTGTGTGGTGTGTGTGTGGTATGCGGTGTGTGTGGTGTGTTGTGTGTAGTGTGTGGTGTTTGTGTGATGTGTGGTGTGTGTGTGGTATGCGATGTGTGTGGTGTGTTGTGTGTAGTGTGTGGTGTGTGTGGTATGTGGTGTGTGTATGGTGTGTTTGGTGTGTTGTGTGCATGTGTGTGTGGGGTGTGTGCGGTGTATTTGTGTTTGTGTGTGTGTGTGGTGTTTGTGGTGTGTGTGTGTGTGACGTGTGGTGTGTGCTGTGTACACTTAGCCAGTACTGGACCTATTGTTACCCAGAGTAAACCAGTTCTCTGTCAGTTCGTAATGGAAAAGGCATCGATGTATGAAGATGAGCACCAGTCATGAACTCCTCTGTCTGTTTGTCTGTCTCTCCCGCTGTCGCTCCTCCTCACCCTCCCCCTCTCCCTATACCTCTCCCTCCCTCCATCTATCCCTATCTCTATCCCTCTCTCTGTCCCTCTCCCTCGCTAAGTGTCTGCCATTCCATCTTTATGTCCATGATGAGGCACTTGAAAGCCTCTTTCAATAAAATATTAATAAGTTATCGATATTCTCTATCCTTTTCTGGCACTTATTGGATCAGTCTGTATGTGTGTGTGTGTTTGTGTGTTTGTTTGCATGTGTGTGTGTGTGTACGTGTTAGCGTTTGCGAGTAAGAGTAGGCATGTGTGTGTTTGTGTGTGTGTGTGTGTGTGTGTGTGTGTGTGTGTGTGTGTGTGTGTGTGTGTGTGTGTGTGTGTGTGTGTGTGTGTGTGTGTGTGTGTGTGTGTGTGTGTGTGTGTGTGTTTGTAGAGGGTTGTACACAGTTCACATCTCAACAGCAAAGTCATCAGCCCCTTTAATCCAGCCCGTCAGGGGAGAGTGCGTGTGTGTGTGTGTGTGTGTGTGTGTGTGTGTGTGTGTGTGTGTGTGTGTGTGTGTGTGTGTGTGTGTGTGTGTGTGTGTGTGTGTGTGTGTGTGTGTGTGTGTGTGTGTGTGTGTGTGTGTTTGTGTTAGCCGAAGAGTGTCCTTCACAGGGGTACCATGACCATAAACTGTAAGGAGAGAGACTGTGAGGGAGAGAGACTGTGAGAGAGAGACTGTGATGGGAAAGAGGCTGTGAGGGAGACAGACTGTGAGGGAGAGAGAGACTGTGAGGGAGAGACTGTGAGGGACAGAGACTGTGAGGGAGAACTGTGAGGGAAACAGACTGTGAGAGAGTGTGAGGGAGACAGACTGTGAGGGGAGAGAGATACTGTCAGGGAAGAGAGACTGTGAGATGAGAGGAAGGAGAGATAGCCAATGTTTTGTCCATTTTGCTACATGTATTCATAATCGATTTTCCAGTCAATAAAGTGTTTTTGAAATATTTCACTCTCATTATGCCAGACATATCATTTTGGAATTGATGTCTGCTTTGTACTGAGTCTCTGTTCCCTCTCCCTCCTCCTATCCCCTTCTCTCTCTCTCTCTCTCTCTCTCTGTCTCTCTCTCTCTCTCTCTCTCTCTCTCTCTCTCTCTCTCTGTGTCTCTCTCTCTCCTCTCCCTTATCTCGCTCTCGTCTCTCTCTCCCCATTCCCCCCCTTGACTCGCTCTCCCCCCTCTCGCTCTCCCCCTCCCCCTCTCTCTCTCTCATATCTCTCCTCCCTCCCCCTCCCCCCTTCTCTCTCTCCCCCCTCCCCCTCTCTCTCTCATATCTCTCCTCTCTCCCCCTTCTCCCCACCCCCCTCTCTCTCCCCCTCTCCCCCCCTTCTCTCTCTCTCTCTCTCTCCCCCCCCCCCCCCCCCCCCCCCCCTCTCTCTCTCCCTCTCTCTGCAGGACGAATGACATAGGATGAACACTGCTGGAGGGGTGTGTCTGTGTGTGCTGTCGTCCCTCTTTGCTGTGGCCTGGGCCGTAGCTGCTTTAATTCCTCCAGCTCCTCTCTCTGCCCTGGCCGCTGCCTATGGGTCTGCCAGTGGCGTCTCTCCCGGGGAGGTAGAGGGGGGCAGCCTCCCCTCCCCATGCTCCAGCCTGGTAGCC
>NC_074696.1:16115821-16181083 GCF_029448725.1 Salvelinus fontinalis
TAATAGTTTTCTGGAGAACAAGACAGTACAGGATGATAGTTTACATACATAGCCACGGGACGGGAAATGACACTTTCAGAATGTTTCTATTGTTTCTCCGTCAAGTAGGAATCCTTTATCCATTGACTGGTTGTAGGCTGTGTTTCTTTCTCAACAATCCCAGAGCGGCCTAATTACTTACACACGTCTGTGTGTGTGTGTGTGTGTGTGTGTGTGTGTGTGTGTGTGTGTGTGTGTGTGTGTGTGTGTGTGTGTGTGTGTGTGTGTGTGTGTGTGTGTGTGTGTGTGTGTGTGTGTGTGTGTGTGTGTCTAGATATCAACACGCTCTCACAGTCTCACTGCAGAATTAGACTTTTATCCACATTTTCCAAACGTCAAATTCCAAAGTGTTTTTGTTGCGCCTGCTGTTCTGTGTCGTTCCACCTTCCGATCCATAGCCTACTTGATAGTAAAATAGCTCACTTTTGCCCCCAGTGGCCGGTTTTGAAGGCATTTCACGAATTTCGAGTTCAATCTTGAACGACCTGGTTGCTAGATATACAGGTGTGTAGTCTCTTTCCATCCCCACCCCATCATTTTCTTAATCCCTTCCTCACACTCCCTCCCTCTCTAACTCTCTCTCTCAGTTCAATTCAAGGGGCTTTATTGGCATGGGAAATATATGTTAACATTGCCAAAGCAAGTGAGGTAGATAATACACAAAAGTGAAATAAACAATAAAAATGAACTGTAAACATTACACATACAGAAGTTTCAAAAAAATAAAGACATTACAAATGTTATATTATATATATACAGTGTTGTAACGATGTGCAAATGGTTTAAAGTACAAAAGGGAAAATAAATAAGCATAAATATGGGTTGAATTTAGAATGGTGTTTGTTCTTCACTGGTTGACATTTTCTTGTGACAGCAGGTCACAAATCTTGCTGCTGTGATGGCACACTGTGGAATTTCTCCCAGTAGATATGGGAGTTTATCAAAATTGGGTTTGTTTTCGAATTCTTTGTGGATCTGTGTAATCTGAGGGAAATATGTGTCTCTAATATGGTCATACATTTGGCAGGAAGTTAGGAAGTGCAGCTCAGTTTCCACCTCATTTTGTGGGAAGTGTGCACATAGCCTGTCTTCTCTTGAGAGCCTGGTCTGCCTATGGCGGCCTTTCTCAAATGCAAGGCTCACTGAGTCTGTACATAGTCAAAACTTTCCTTAAGTTTGGGTCAGTCACAGTGGTCAGGTATTCTGCCACTGTGTACTCTCTGTTTAGGGCCAAATAGCATTCTAGTTTGCTCTGTTTTTTTGTAATTTTTTTCCAATGTGTCAAGTAATTATCTTTTTGTTTTCTCATGATTTGGTTGGGTCTAATTGTGTTGCTGTCCTGGGGCTCTGTGGGGTGTTTGTGTTTGTGACCAGAGCCCTAGGACCAGCTTGCTTAGGAGACTCTTCTCCAGGTTCATCTCTCTGTAGGTGATGGCTTTGTCAAATCACATTTTATTTGTCACATACACATACACAGTGAAATGCTTGTGCTTCTAGTTCCGACCATGCAGTAATATCTAACAAGTAATCTAACCTAACAATTTCACAACAACTACCTTATTCACACAAGTGTAAAGGAATGAATGAATGTACATAAAAATATATGACTGAGTGATGGCCGAACGGCATAGGCAAGATGCAGTAGATGGTATAGAGTACAGTATATACATATGAGACGAGTAATGTAGGGTATGTAAACATTATATAAAGTGGCATTGTTTAAAGTGGCTGGTGATACGTTTATTTCATCAAGATGGCAAGATGCAGTAGATGGTATAGAGTACAGTATATACATATGAGATGAGTAATGTAGGGTATGTAAACATTATATAAAGTGGCATTGTTTAAAGTGGCTGGTGATACATTTATTACATCCATTTTTCCATTATTAAAGTGGCTGGAGTTGAGACAGTATGTTGGCAGCAGCCACTCAATGTTAGTGATGGCTGTTTAACAGTCTGATGGCCTTGAGATGGAAGCTGTTTTTCAGTCTCTCGGTCCCTGCATTGATGTACCTGTACTGACCTCACCTTCTGAATGATAGCGGGGTGAACAGGCAGTGGCTCGGGTGGTTGTTGTCCTTCATGACTTTTTGGCCTTCCTGTGACATCAGGTGGTGTAGGTGTCCTGGAGGGCAGGTAGGTTACCCCCGGTAATGCGTTGTGCAGACCTCACTACCCTCTAGAGAGGCATTGCCGTACCAGGCGATGATACAGCCCGACAGGATGCTCTCGATTGTGCATCTGTAAAAATTTGTGAGTGTTTTTGGTGACAAGCCAAATTTCTTCAGCCTCCTGAGGTTGAAGAGGCGCTGCTGCGCCTTCTTCACCAGGCTGTCTGTGTGGGTGGACCATTTTAGTTTGTCCATGATGTGTACGCCGAGGAACTTCCACCCTCTCCACTACTGTCCTGTCGATGCGGATGGGGGGATGCTCCCTCTGCTGTTTCCTGAAGTCCAAGATCATCTCCTTTGTTTTGTTGACATTGAGTGAGAGGTTATTTTCCTGAAACCACACTCCGAGGGCCCTCACCTCCTCCCTGTAGGCCGTCTCATTGTTGTTGGTAATCAAGCCTACCACTGTAGTGTCGTCTGCAAACTTGATGATTGAGTTGGAGGCGTGCATGGCCACGCAGTCATGGGTGAACAGGGAGTACAAGATAGGGCTGAGAACGCACCCTTGTGGGGCCCCACTGTAGAGGATCAGCGGGTTGGAGATGTTGTTACTTTCCCTCACCACCTGGGGGCGGCCCGTCAGGAAGTCCAGAACCCAGTTGCACAGGGCGGGATCGAGACCCAGGGTCTCGAGCTTAATGACGAGTTTTTAGGGTACTATGGTGTTAAATGCTGAGCTGTAGTCAATGAACAGCATTCTTACATAGGTATTCCTCTTGTCCAGATGGGTTAGGGCAGTGTGCAGTGTGAATGTGATTGCATCGTCTGTGGACCTATTGGGGTGGTAAGCAAGTTGGAGCGGGTATAGGCTGTCAGGTAGGGTGGAGGTGATATGGTCCTTGACTAGTCTCTCAGCAGGGAGCAACAAAATGGAGTCGTGGTCAGCAATTGCAGCAATTCGACCATGAAGGCCTGATTCACACAGTCTCATCTGAACAGTTGATGTTGAGATGTGTCTTTTACTCGATAATCATTTATTTGGGCTTCAATTTCTGAGGCTGGTAACTCTAATGAACTTTTCCTCTGCAGCAGAGGTAATTCTTCCTTTCCTGTGGCAGTCCTCATGAGAGCCAGTCATCACTTGATGAAGAAACCTTAAAAATTCTTGAAATTTTCCGTATTGACTGACCTTCATGTCTTAAATTAATGATGGACTGTAGTTCCTCTTTGCTTATTTGAGCTGTTCTTGCCATAATATGGACTTGGTCTTTTACAAATAGGGATATCTTTTGTATACCACCTCTACCTTGTCACAAAAAAACTGATTGTCTCAAACACATTAAGGACAGAAATTCCACAAATTAACTTTTAACAAGGCACACCTGCTAATTGAAATGCTTTCCAGGTGATTACCTCATGAAGCTGGTTGAGAAAACCGAGAGTGTGCAAAGCTGTCATCAAGGCAAAGGGTGGCTACTTTGAAGAATCTTCTTTTTTTGGTTAGCCCTTTGTGTTATTTCATAGATTTGATGTCTTCACTATTATTCTACAATATAGAAAATAGTTTAAAAAAAAGAATAACCCATGAATGAGTAGGTGTGTCCAAATGTTTGACTGCTACTCTATATTTTATTACCACAAAAGTGTCATGTAAAACGATATAAGAGAAAAATGGTGGTTTCTTCTCTGTCTTCTCTCTGGCAGTGGCGAGAATGATGAAGAAGGCTATGTGTGTGCATTGCGGAGGCCCGTTGGAGGCTTGACCACTTTGGCCAAAATCATCAAAATTCACTGTGTGTCTGCATTGATGTTCATAAAACTCCACGGAACCCCTCTTGCCCAGACTGACGTGTGATCACTTGGTTACAGCGACCTTGTTCTGCCAAGGACACCCAAACCAGGTTAGCAACCACAAAGCCTAATGAGCCTGACCCTCTCTGTAAGTTGCTGTAGCCCTGCTTGGGATATTTTTATTTATTTGAATTTTATTTATTTTTTCTCCCAATTTAAATTTTGTCTCATCGCTGCAATTCCCCAATGGGCTCAGGAGAGGCAAAGGTCGAGTCATGCGTCCTCCGAAACAGAATCTGCCAAACAGCGCTCCTTAACACACGCCTGCTTAACCCGGAAGCCAGCTGCACCAATGTTTCGGAAGAAACAAAATTCAACTGACGACTGAAGTCATCTTGCATGCGCCCGGCCCGCCACATGGTTTTGCTAGAGAGCGATGAGCCAAGTAAAGCCCCTCCTGGCCAAAACTTCCCCTAACCCGGACGACGATGGGCCAATTGTGCACCGCCCTATGGGACTCCCAGTCACGGCCTTTGTGACACCACCTGGGATCCAACCCGGTCTGTCGTGACGCCTCAAGCTCTGCAATGCGGTATTTAGCCTACATTGGCTATTGGTAGAGACGCAGGGCCCATTCTAGCTTTGTTTGTCAGGGAAATGTGAAATGTGAAATGTTTCAAGTTGGAGGTAATTATGCATTTAGGTTATAGTTTATTGAGCTGCATGAATACACAACATCGAAAGATTGTTTTTATGACTATTTTAAAATGAATTTCCTGCAATTCTATGTGGTAATGATTTATGTTCACTTCTTGGTCTATTGATTTGATTGCATGTTTCATCAATGCAAATTCATTATTTGAAGTTATATTTCACCTCTGTTTGATTTTATTCTGTAATAGGGTATATTGTATCCGTGTGTTCAAGCTAATCAAGTCAAAATGTTACTATGATACAGCGTGTAATCTACACAATCCAAAGAAATGCCTTCTCACAATAAAGCTTTTCTCTCAAACTGTCACGTTCCTGACCTGTTTTCCTTTGTTATGTATTTGTTTTATTTGGTCAGGGCGTGAGTTGGGTGGGTTGGTCTAGGTTTGATTTTCTATGTTGGGATTTTGTGTTCGGCCTGGTATGATTCTCAATCAGAGACAGCTGTGAATCGTTGTCCCTGATTGAGAATCATACTAAGGTAGCCAGGGTTTCAATTGTGTTTTGTGGGTGTTTGTTCCTGTGTCAGTGTTTGGGCCACACAGGACTGTTTCAGGTTAGTCACGTTTGTTGGGTTTTGTAATTTGTAGTGTTTGTTGTTTTTCCATTAAAACATGAATACTTACCACTCCGCATCTTGGTCCGATCCATGCTCCTCCTCGTCTGAGGAGGAGAACGACTACGACAGCCGTTACAAACAGTGCAATGATATTAAGCTATATGTATTTGAATTAGGCTATAGCTTACAAATAGCTATACCACGTAGTCGTAGCCCTATTAGGCTATACTATGGTTGTTTGTTCATGAACTGGCCAAATGGCAGAGTTGTCCTTCAGCTGTCCTTCAGCACAACAAGTTGGTTCAACTTCTTTAACATCATTGCGCAATCCTGGCGCTGTCCTTTCAGGACCACGACGAGCGCTCCAATTGCTTATAATTTAATCTCATCAAGATCTGTTGCCTACTCCATTGTAATACAAATTACTTATAATTATTATTAAATAGAAGATTTTGACTCCTCACAATGGTGCTCATCTAGTAAAATTAGATCAAAGCTGAATCAATGTCTTGCAAGATCACGTAATTTTACATAACAGAACAGAATATAACACCATAGCATAGTAGGCCTATAACCTTACTGTTACACCAAAAACACCTCTTCATTTCTTATGAGATTTTAGGATGGTTATCTGAAGCTGAATTGTCCCAAAAGTAATCTAATCTGTCAAACAGAGAGGGTCACTAGGCAGGATGTATTTTTTCATTGAAACAAAATACAAGGAAGGCTAATAGTTTAACACCACCTGCTCTAATTCACTCACAAAACAGTAAGTCAAGAAGATCTAAATGCATATACCCATGTAGATCAATCAAATGATTGGCATGGAGATGCAGTTTGGACATTTCACCAGTAAAACATGAAGAATTAACAATCACAATTGTGTGTGAGTGTGTTACAATGTGTGTGTATGTATGTTTGTGAGTGTGTGTTTAAGAGTGTGTAAATGCCTGCGTGTCAATGTACTGAGATATGAATGGTTCACTTTAAGTGGACAGACCTTGAGAGTTGTTTGCATCACACTACCTTTGTGTAGGCAAAACTTCAGCAAGATACATCAATACAAACAGTATTAGGAACTATAAGAATGGATTAACAGTACAGATAGAAGGTTATTTCAGCTTTTCTTCAGCGGCTCACCATTCAAAGTTTAAATAGAAAGTCATTGGCATCAGATTTTTGAGCACCCTTATCCAACAAGATCTCACGGTTTGACCAATTTAACTTCAGATTCTAACATTTATTCACATTTCTCAAAACGTCAAATTACTAAGTTAATTCAAACGTTACATTTCTAGATGTTTTGGACACCCTGGGTTCCTCCCTGGGCTCCTCCCTGGGTTCCTCCCTGGGTTCCTCCCTGGGTTCCTCCCTGGGTTCCTCCCTGGGTTCCACCCTGGGTTCCTCCCTGGGTTCCTCCTTCTGCTGCTGCTCCTCCTTTATTCTGCCACTCCTGCATTAATTCCAAATTGTTAAATTAAGGTTTAAGGTTTGGGAGAGGGTTATAACAAAAACAACTACATGGTTAAGTTTAGGCATTCATTCTGAATTGTCTATCAGTAGACCTTTGAAGCCGGAGCTTGCGGCTTACTCCCATCCACCATCCCCGTCCACAACGCCTTAGCAAAACCCAAGCCTATTTGATGGTAATAATGCTCACCATTGCCCTTAGTGGCGGGTTTTAAAGGCCTAAGATTGCTGCATCCCCCCCGCCCTCCAAAATGACCAAAATGAAGTAAACCTTTAAGCTTTATTATGGTATCCTTGATTACTGGAACCCCCTTATGTAACTATTTAAAAAATGATCTTAGAAATTAATGGACGGACATCCAATTTTCGAAGTGAATCTTGAGCAGGGCCCAAAAATAACACCCACCACCTGCGGTTAGATTTGGGCATTGGCAGGTAAAATTCATTTTTCACCAGCCCCGTTGGTGGATGGTCAGGTCTCCACAGTGTGAGCATTTCACTCATATTTGTGAATAAAAATAGTCACGTATGATCACATTTATAACAAAATAAATGTGGCAGTAGCTGTTTTCAAACTATTTCTGATGTTTGGTTTCATAGCTGGTAAATGAATCGCAGTGAAATAACTATGAATCCTATAGCCTATCCCACCTTGCGCTGCAACACTGCTGGGGGCTGAGCACACGTGAAGAGCTGAGTGAAAGATTCCATTTTAGAAACTCTGCAAACAGGCCTAAATGTTGGTCTAGTTTAGTTGAAACTAAAATCCACTGAAGTGAGACTTTGTGCCTGTTTCTTGGCTATTAGCATTGTTTTGTTCACAAGCTAGGTTGTTGTTCTATGTTTGAGTTTCAACTGCTAGGGAAGAGCAGACAACGCTTCTACTAGTCAGACTCTCAATCTAACAGTCACAAACATGACTCCAGTCGCGTCACCATGGTAACCTCGTGCCCTTAAAGTCACTGGTGATATTTTTCTGTCATCTGTGATATTTTGGTTAAAAGACTAAGGTCACCTAAAAATGAAATAAAATCAAACAATATACCACATTAGTTCTTACTAGTAATACATCTATTGTTTTACAAACATTACAAAGCATGCTCATCTGCTTTTTTGTGTTTTGTTGGTGTAATTTTAGCTTTAAAAAAAAAATTTGCCTCAATGAATAATACAAGCAAACAGATCAGCAAACTATCAACCTCAGCACCAATCTCATTGTTTGTTCATGCAAGGCCCCTTGAGTTGGTGATTGTTTTTGATCTGACACACACACACACACACACACACACACACACACACACACACACACACACACACACACACACACACACACACACACACACACACACACACAGACACACCTGCGCATGTATGCACACATCCACCCGGGTGGCACAGTGGTCTAGGGCACTGCATCGCAGTGTTAGCTGCGCCACCAGAGTCTCTGGGTTCGTGCCCAGGCTGGGCTGGGTTCACGCCCAGGCTCTGTCGCAGCCGGCCGCAACCGGGAGGTCCGTGAGGCGACGCACAATTGGCATAGCGTTGTCCGGGTTAGGGAGGGTTTGGCCGGTAGGGATATCCTTGTATGTAAAAATGTATGCACTCTACTGTAAGTCGCTCTGGAAAAGAGCGTCTGCTAAATGACTAAAATGTAAAATGTACAGTACCATCAAGATCGCTCAAGATTGACTTCAAAATTGGACATCTCTCCATGTCCTGAGGACATCTGGAAATTACTTAAAAACTGGCCATTAGGGGCAACAGTGAGCAGTATTACAATCAAGTAGGCTTGGGTTTCGCTAGGGTGTTGTGGACAGGGGCGGCAGATGGGCGTATGGGTCATGTGGGATTACATTAAATTTAACCATTCATTCTGAATGGTTAAATTAGCTAAGGGTTAAGGTTTGGGATAGGGTTAAAACAAAACCATAAAAAGCCAGAGGCCGTGTCCGAAGAAAAAAACTTGCATCCTAAATAGTAGGCTGTTTGAGTATGTACATTTTATTTGTTTAATAGTATGTGACATTTTGAAAATCGGGTATCCCTTTCCCCTTTAAATGCCGGATTTCATACACATTTCGTCTTTGACAACAGCTGATCAGTTAGAAATGGGGGTGTGCTACTGAAATCAACAGCTGATCAGTTAGAAATGGGGGTGTGCTACTGAAATCAACAGCTGATCAGTTAGAAATGGGGTGTGCTACTGAAATCAACAGCTGATCAGTTAGACATGGGGGTGTGCTACTGAAATCAACAGCTGATCAGTTAGAAATGGGGGTGGGCTACTGAAATCAACAGCTGATCAGTTAGACATGGGGGTGTGCTACTGAAATCAACAGCTGATCTGTTAGACATGGGGGTGGGCTCCTGAAATCAACAGCTGATCAGTTAGAAATGGGGGTGTGCTACTGAAATCAACAGCTGATCAGTTAGAAATGGGGGTGTGCTACTGAAATCAACAGCTGATCAGTTAGGCATGGGGGTGTGCTCCTGTGTCTAACTGTGTGCTCACTGTGTCCCAGAACTTTTTGGAGTTTGTGCTACAGGATGCAAATTTCTGTTTGATTAAGCTAGCCTTAGCTTTCCTAACTGCCTGTGTATATTGGTTCCTAACTTACCTGAAAAATTGCATATCACGGGGGCTATTCGATGCTAATGCAGTACGTCACAGGATGTTTTTGTGCTGGTCAAGGGCAGTCAGGTCTGGAGTGAACCAAGGGCTATATCTGTTCTTAGTTCTAAAATGTTTGAATGGGGCATGCTTATTTAAGATGGTGAGGAAAGCACTTTTAAAGAATAACCAGGCATCCTCTACTGACGGAATGAGGTCAATATCCTTCCAGGATACCCGGGCCAGGTCGATTAGAAAGTCCTGCTCACTGAAGTGTTTTAGGGAGCTTTTGACAGTGATGAGGGGTGGTCGTTTGACCGCAGACCCATTACAGACGCAGGCAATGAGGCAGTGATCGCTGAGATCCTGGTTGAAGACAGCAGAGCTGTATTTGGAGGGCAGGTCAGTTACAATGATATCTATGAGGATGCCCGTGTTTACGGATTTTGGGTTGTACCTGGTAGGTTCATTGATAATTTGTGTGAGATTGAGGGCATCAAGCTTAGATTGTAGAATGGCCGGGGTGTTAAGCATGTCCCAGTTTAGGTCACCTAACAGCACGAGCTCTGAATATAGATGGGGGTCGATCAATTCACATATGGTGTCCAGAGCACAGCTGGGGGCAGAACGTGGTCTATAGCAAGTGGCAACGGTGAGAGACTTGTTTCTGGAAAGGTAGATTTTTAAAAGTAGAAGCTCGAATTGTTTGTGCACAGACCGGGATAGTATGACAGAACTCTGCAGGCTATTCTCCAGCAGTTTGCAACTCCGCCCCCTTTGGCAGTTCTATCTTGTCAGAAAATGTTATAGTTAAGGATGGAAATTTCAGGCTTTTTGGTGGCCTTCCAGAGCCAGGATTCAGACATGGCGGAGTGTGCTAAAGCATTGAATGAAACAAACTTAGGGAGGAGGCTTCTGATGTTAACGTGCATGAAACCAAGGCTTTTACGGTTACAGAAGTCAACAAACGAGAGCGCCTGGGGAATGGGAGTGATGCTGGGGGCTGCAGGGCCTGGGTTAACCTCCACATCACCAGAGGAACAGAGGAGGAGTAGGATAAGAGTACGACTAAAGGCTAAAATAACTGGTCGTCTACTGCGTTCAGAACAGAGAGTAAAAGGAGCAGGTTTCTGGGCGTGGAAGAATAGATTTAAGGCATAATGTACAGAAAAGGGTATGGTAGGATGTGAATACAGTGGAGGTAAACCTATGCATTGAGTGACGATTAGAGAGTTATTGTCTCTAGAAACATTATTTAAACCAGGTGAGGTCACTGCATGTGTAGGAGGTGGAACTAAAGGGTTAGCTAAGGCGTATTGAGCAGGGCTAGAGGCTCTACAGTGAAATAAGGCAGAAATCACTAACGAAACAGCAATGGACAAGGCATATTGACATTAGGGAGAGGCATGCGTAGCCGAGTGATCATAGGGTCCAGTGAGTAGCTAGGTGGGCTGGAGACACGGCAATTTAGACAGCTAGAGGGCTGGGGTTAGCAAGCTAGTAGAAGGACCTTAGAGGGACGTCGCGACGGAAGAAGTCTGTTGTAGCCCCCTCGTGCGGTTACGTCGGCAGACCAGTCGTGATGGATCAGCTGGGCTCTGTGTAGTTAAACGGTCCTGGCCAATTGGCAAAATAGGTATAGTGGCCCAAATGCAATCGTGCATGATGTATTCTGCATATGCGAAAATATAATGTTTTTTTGTTATGTGAATTTTTTTAAATTGAGTACATGTATGGTTTAAATACACGTATGTTTCAAATGCACTGCTCAAAAAAATAAAGGGAACACTAAAATAACACATCCTAGATCTGAATGAATGAAACATTCTTATTAAATACTTTTTTCTTTACATAGTTGAATGTGCTGACTACAAAATCACACAAAAATTATCAATGGAAATCAAATTTATCAACCCATGGAGGTCTGGATTTGGAGTCACACTCAAATTAAAGTGGAAAAACACACTACAGGCTGATCCAACTTTGATGTAATGTCCTTAAAACAAGTCAAAAGGAGGCTCAGTAGTGTGTGTGGCCTCCACGTGCCTGTATGACCTCCCTACAACGCCTGGGCATGCTCCTGATGAGGTGGCGGATGGTCTCCTGAGGGATCTTCTCCCAGACCTGGACTAAAGCATCCGAGACATGTTGTCCCAGATGTGCTCAATTGGATTCAGGTCTGGCGAACGGGTGGGCCAGTCCATAGCATCAATGCCTTCCTCTTGCAGGAACTGCTGACACACTCCAGCCACATGAGGTCTAGCATTGTCTTGCATTAGAAAGAACCCAGGGCCAACCGCACCAGCATATGGTCTCACAAGGGGTCTGAGGATCTCATCTCGGTACCTAATGGCAGTCAGGCTACCTCTGGCGAGCACATGGAGGGCTGTGCGCCCCCCCCAAAGAAATGCCACCCCACACCATGACTGACCCACCGCCAAACAGGTCATGATGGAGGATGTTGCAGGCAGCAGAACGTTCTCCACGGCGTCTCCAGACTCTGTCACGTCTGTCACATGTGCATGTGAACCTGCTTTCATCTGTGAAGAGCACAGGGCGCCAGAGGCGAATTTGCCAATCTTGGTGTTCTCTGGCAAATGCCAAACGTCCTGAACGGTGTTGCGCTGTAAGCACAACCCCCACCTGTGGACGTCGGGCCCTCATACCACCCTCATGGAGTCTGTTTCTGACCGTTTGAGCAGACACATGCACATTTGTGGCCTGCTGGAGGTCATTTTGCAGGGCTCTGGCAGTGCTCCTCCTAATCCTCCTTGCACAAAGGCGGAGGTAGCGGTCCTGCTGCTGGGTTGTTGCCCTCCTACGGCCTCCTCCACGTCTCCTGATATACTGACCTGTCTCCTGGTAGCGCCTCCATGCTCTGGACACTACGCTGACAGACACAGCAA
Source organism: Salvelinus fontinalis (assembly GCF_029448725.1). Classification (NCBI taxonomy): domain Eukaryota; kingdom Metazoa; phylum Chordata; class Actinopteri; order Salmoniformes; family Salmonidae; genus Salvelinus; species Salvelinus fontinalis. The sequence continues at coordinate 16,128,022 of NC_074696.1, forward strand.
ACCTTCTTGCCACAGCTCGCATTGATGTGCCATCCTGGATGAGCTGCACTACCTGAGACACTTGTGTGGGTTGTAGACTCCGTCTCATGCTACCACTAGAGTGAAAGCACTGCCAGCATTCAAAAGTGACCAAAACATCAGCCAGGAAGCATTGGAACTGAGAAGTGGTCTGTGGTCACCACCTGCAGAACCACTCCTTTATTGGGGGTGTCTTGCTAATTGCCTATAATTTCCACCTGCTGTCTATTCCATTTGCACAACAGCATGTGAAATTTATTGTCAATCAGTGTTTGCTTCCTAAGTGGACAGTTTGATTTCACAGAAGTGTGATTGACTTGGAGTTACATTGTGTTGTTTAAGTGTTCCCTTAATTTTTTTGAGCAGTGTAGTATGCGACGATGAGTACATAGTATGCAGTTTAAAACTATGTAGTACACTAGTATGGGTATTTGGACAGTCACGTGTTCAATCCCAATGTTCAATCTCAGTGGTAGACACTCGTTTACATTTTTTGGGGTTTTAACACTATAACAATCCTTAACTCTTAACTTTGAAATGTAACATTTGGAGAAACAGACAATGTGGAGAATGAAAACTCAGGACACGTTTGACGAAACATGGACAAACATCAAAATCTGAAGTCAAATTGGTAAAACCGTGAGTCTTGTTGCAAACACACCTGTGCGTGCTCGTAGGAATGTAGGGGGCACACACACTCACCCACACACATACACACGCACACTTACACGCACACTCACACGCACACTCACACGCACTCTCACACACTCACACACACGCACACACACGTACACACACACACATACACACACGCACATACACACACTCCACGTACAGTGCTGAGAGCCTTGGCTGAATTATTGAATATGTGCACGATTCCTAGAGAGCCTTTCCTACTGCAGTAAGGCCTCCTCCTACTTTGCAGACTCTGCTGTCAAGCTGTGTAAGAACACACACACACACACACACACACACACACACACACACACACACACACACACACACACACACACACACACACACACACACACACACACAAGGTCATGTTAGTAGGAGGTGGCTGATTAAATGGCGTTCAGCATGTACTTGACTGAGTGCAGTGTTTTTGAAAATCAGATCAACGTATTCCCCTGTCATTCATTAACCTGAAAGAAGACTGTGACAAAATATGTATGAGCACACACACACACACACACACACACACACACACACACACACTCTCTCTATATCCTTCCGCAAGACAATCAAACAGGCAAAACGTCAGTATAAAGACAAAGTGGAGTCACAATTCAACGGCTCAGACATGTATGTGGCAGGGTCTACAGACAATCACGGATTACAAAAGGAAAACCGTCCACGTCGCGTACGCCGACATCTTGCTTCCAGACAAGTTAAACACCCTCTTTGCCCGCTTAAGGGGTTAACACAATGCCACCGATGTGGCCCGCTACCAAGGACTGTGGGCTCTCTTTCTCTGTGGCCGATGTGAGTAAGACATTTAAGCATGTTAACCCTCACAAGGCTGCTGGCCCAGATGGCATCCCTAGCCACGTCCTCAGAGCATGCGCAGACCAAATGGCTGGTGTGTTTGTGACATATTCAATCTCTTCATATCCAAGTCTGCTGTCTCCACATGCTCCAAGATGGCCACAATTGTTCCTGTATCCAAGAAGAGCATGGTAACTGAACTATCACACCGTAGCATCTGTCATCATTCAATGCTTTGAGAGGCTAGTCAAGGATCATATCACCTCTACCTTACCTGACAAACCTAGACCCACTTCAATTTGCTTACCGCCCCAACAGATCCACAGACGATGCAATCGCTATCACACTGCACACTGCCCTATCCCATCTAGACAAGAGGAATACATATGTAAGAATGCTGTTAATTGACTATAGCTCAGCATTCAACACCATACTACCTTCCAAGCTCATCCTTAAGCTTGAGGCCCTGGGACTGAATCCTGGACTTCCTGATGAAGGTAGGAAACAGCACTTCCACTTCGCTGATCCTCAACACTGGGGCCCCACAAGGGGTGCGTGCACAGTCCCTTCCTGTACTCCCTGTTCACCCAAAACTGTGTGGCCAAGCACGTCTCCAACTCCATCAGGTTTGCAGATGACACAACAGTAGTAGGCTTGATTACCAACAATGACGAGACAGCCTACAGGGAAGAGGTGAGTGCTCTGGGAGTGTGGATCCAGGAAAATAACCTCTCACTCACAACGAAAAAAAGGAGATGATGGACTTCAGGAAATAGCAGAGGGAGCACCCCCATATCCACATGAATGGGACCACTGTTGAGAAGGTGGAAAGCTTCAAGTTCCTCGGCGTACACATCACTGACAAACTGAAATAGTCCACTCACACAGACAGTGTGCTGAAGAAGTCACAACAGCACCACCAACCTCAGGAGGCTGAAGAAATTTGGCTTGTCACCTAAAACTCTCACAAACTTTTACAAATGCACAATCGAGAGAATCCTGTCGGGCTGTATCATCGCTTGGTGTGGCAACTGCACCGCCTGCAATCACGGGGCTCTCCAGAAGGTGGTGCGGTCTGCACAACGCATCACCGGGGGAAAACTACCTTCCCTCCAGGACACCTACAGCACCTGATGTCACAGGAAGGCCAAAAATATCATGAAGGATAACAACCACCCGAGCCACTGTCTGTTCACCCCGCTATCATTCATAAGGTGAGGTCAGTACAGGTGCATCAAAGCTCGGACCGAGAGACTGAAAAACAGCTTCTATCTCAAGGCCCTCTCTCTGTCTGCACCGTAACTAACTGATGAATGTAGACCTTGTAGAGAGTCTCTCTGTCTGCATCGTAACTGCAATGTGTATGTGACCAATAAAATTTGATTTTAATAAAATTGTATTTTATTTGTCTCTCTGATGCATATAAACACACATATCCAAGTAAAAACATGATAGTTCAGCTCGAGGTGGATTGCTATTTAAAACTCTTTAGTTGAAGTGAAACTCTACTGGAAGATAATTGGCATGTTTTTACAACACACAGACACGTCAGTGAACTGATGGAGGAGAGTAAGTAAAATGATTCTCTCTGACATCTCTCTCTCCCTCTTCCAAACGTTCCCCCACTCTCACACGCACACGCACGCACGCACGTACACACACACACACACACACACACACACACACACACATACACACACACACGCCCGCCCGCCCACACACACGCACGCACACGCACACACGCACACACGCACACACGCACACAGACACATTCAAACTGATGTAAAAAAAAAATAGAGGCTGCTGTCACGGATAGCTAGGAGTGGTGGGTGTGGAGTCAGGCGCAGAGAGCAATGCTTCCAATGCATACAGTTATTAAGCTGAGTCTAGCCAACAAACAGGTACAAATTCCAATAAACAGGTATGTCCCCAAAACCAGGGAAAATAACAGACAGCAAAATACGTAAGCACAACAATCTCACCACTGACAGTGAGAATAAGCGCGCACAAAAGCAGGCGGGTCCTGGAAGTTTAAATAGGCCAATAATTAACAACAAATAGGTAACAGGTGAAAACAATCAAGACAAAATTAACAGAAAAGAAAAAGGAATCGGTGGCAGATAGTAGACCGGTGACGACGACCGCTGAGGGCCGCCCGAACGGGCAGAGGAGCCCCCTTCGGTGGAAGTCGTGACAGCTGCGTATATATTTCTGTCTGTGCAGCTATTCTGTTGAGCCGTGTGTTGTGTGGAGATCCTGTTGTAAGACATAAGGCGTCTAGGAAGACAAGTCTGCCTGGAATGTAGGGAGTCTCCATGTCTGCACCGTAACTAACTGATGAATGTAGACCTGTAGAGAGTCTCTCTGTCTGCACCGTAACTAACTGATACATGTAGACCTTGTAGAGAGTCTCTCTGTCTGCACCGTAACTAACTGATACATGTAGACCTTGTAGAGAGTCTCCATGTCTGCACCGTAACTAACTGATGAATGTAGACCTTGTAGAGAGTCTCTCTGTCTGCACCGTAACTAACTGATACATGTAGACCTTGTAGAGAGTCTCTCTGTCTGCACCGTAACTAACTGATACATGTAGACCTTGTAGAGAGTCTCTCTGTCTGCACCGTAACTAACTGATACATGTAGACCTTGTAGAGAGTCTCCATGTCTGCACCGTAACTAACTGATACATGTAGACCTTGTAGAGAGTCTCTCTGTCTGCACCGTAACTAACTGATACATGTAGACCTTGTAGAGAGTCTCTCTGTCTGCACCGTAACTAACTGATACATGTAGACCTTGTAGAGAGTCTCTCTGTCTGCACCGTAACTAACTGATACATGTAGACCTTGTAGAGAGTCTCTCTGTCTGCACCGTAACTAACTGATACATGTAGACCTTGTAGAGAGTCTCCATGTCTGCACCGTAACTAACTGATACATGTAGACCTTGTAGAGAGTCTCTCTGTCTGCACCGTAACTAACTGATACATGTAGACCTGTAGAGAGTCTCTCTGTCTGCACCGTAACTAACTGATACATGTAGACCTTGTAGAGAGTCTCTCTGTCTGCACCGTAACTAACTGATGAATGTAGACCTTGTAGAGAGTCTCTCTGTCTGCACCGTAACTAACTGATGAATGTAGACCTGTAGGGAGTCTCCATGTCTGCACCGTAACTAACTGATACATGTAGACCTTGTAGAGAGTCTCTCTGTCTGCACCGTAACTAACTGATACATGTAGACCTTGTAGAGAGTCTCCATGTCTGCACCGTAACTAACTGATACATGTAGACCTTGTAGAGAGTCTCTCTGTCTGCACCGTAACTAACTGATACATGTAGACCTTGTAGAGAGTCTCTCTGTCTGCACCGTAACTATCTGATACATGTAGACCTTGTAGAGAGTCTCTCTGTCTGCACCGTAACTAACTGATACATGTAGACCTTGTAGAGAGTCTCTCTGTCTGCACCGTAACTAACTGATGACTGTAGACCTTGTAGAGAGTCTCTCTGTCTGCACCGTAACTAACTGATACATGTAGACCTTGTAGAGAGTCTCTCTGTCTGCACCGTAACTATCTGATACATGTAGACCTTGTAGAGAGTCTCTCTGTCTGCACCGTAACTAACTGATACATGTAGACCTTGTAGAGAGTCTCTCTGTCTGCACTGTAACTATCTGATACATGTAGACCTTGTAGAGAGTCTCTCTGTCTGCACCGTAACTATCTGATACATATAGACCTGTGGGGAGTCTCTCTGTCTGCTCCGCAACATTTCATGAAGCTCCCGACGAACAGTTATTGTGCTGCCGTTGCTTCCAGAGGCAGTTTAGAACTCTGTAGTGAGTGTTGTAACTGAGGACAGAGGATTTTTAGGCTACGCCCTTCAGCATGCGGCGGTCCCGTTCTGTGAGCTTGTGTTGTCTACCACTTTACGGCTGAGCTGTTGTTGCTGCTCGACATTTCCACTTCACAATAACAGCACTTACAGTTAATGCCGGTTTGCCTGAAGCTGATGCTGTGTAGGTGTTTGTACACATGCAATATACTGTACATACATACATTCAAATGCACACATGTGCACATATACGGACACACACACATGTGAATAGTGCCATACTTGCACTCAAACATATCCAGTTGGCCTTGCTGTTATGATTTTTGTTTTCCTGAAGTCTTTTGTTTTTTGCATTGCTGCATTGCTGCATTGCTGCATTGCTGACCCTGGTTGCTTCTTGAGCAGGGCGTTGACCCTGGTTCTTCTTGAGCAGGGCGTTGACTCTGGTTCTTCTTGAGCAGGGCGTTGACCCTGGTTCTTCTTGAGCAGGGCGTTGACCCTGGTTCTTCTTGAGCAGGGCGTTGACCCTGGTTCTTCTTGAGCAGGGCGTTGACCCTGGTTCTTCTTGAGCAGGGCGTTGACCCTGGTTCTTCTTGAGCAGGGCGTTGACCCTGGTTCTTCTAGAGATGGGCGTTGACCCTGGGTCTTCTTGAGCAGGGCGTTGACCCTGGTTCTTCTTGAGTAGGGCGTTGACCCTGGTTGCTTCTTGAGCAGGGCGTTGACCCTGGTTGCTTCTTGAGCAGGGCGTTGACCCTGGTTCTTATTGAGCAGGGCATTGACCCTGGTTGCTTCTTGAGCAGGGCGTTGACCCTGGTTGCTTCTTGAGCAGGGCGTTGACCCTGGTTGCTTCTTGAGCAGGGCGTTGACCCTGGTTCTTATTGAGCAGGGCATTGACCCTGGTTGCTTCTTGAGCAGGACGTTGACCCTGGTTCTTCTTGAGCAGGGCGTTGACCCTGGTTCTTCTTGAGCAGGGCGTTGACCCTGGTTCTTCTTGAGCAGGGCGTTGACCCTGGTTCTTCTTGAGCAGGGCGTTGACCCTGGTTCTTCTAGAGATGGGCGTTGACCCTGGGTCTTCTTGAGCAGGGCGTTGACCCTGGTTCTTGAGTAGGGCGTTGACCCTGGTTGTTCTTGAGCAGGGCGTTGATCCCGGTTCTTCTTGAGCAGGGCGTTGACCCTGGTTCTTCTTGAGCAGGGCGTTGACCCTGGTTCTTCTTGAGCAGGGCGTTGACCCTGGTTCTTCTTGAGCAGGGCGTTGACCCTGGTTCTTCTTGAGCAGGGCGTTGACCCTGGTTCTTCTTGAGCAAGGCGTTGATTCTGGTTCTTCTTGAGCAGGGCGTTGACCCTGGTTCTTCTTGAGCAGGGCGTTGACCCTGGTTCTTCTTGAGCAGGGCGTTGACCCTGGTTCTTCTTGAGTAGGGCGTTGACCCTGGTTCTTCTTGAGCAGGGTGTTGACCCCGGTTCTTCTTGAGCAGGGCGTTGACCCTGGTTCTTCTTGAGCAGGGCGTTGACCCTGGCTCTTCTTGAGCAGGGCGTTGACCCTGGTTCTTCTTGAGCAGGGCGTTGACCCTGGTTCTTCTTGAGCAGGGCGTTGACCCTGGTTCTTCTTGAGCAGGGCGTTGACCCTGGTTCTTCTTGAGCAGGGCGTTGACCCTGGTTCTTCTTGAGCAGGGCGTTGACCCTGGTTCTTCTTGAGCAGGGCGTTGACCCTGGTTCTTCTTGAGCAGGGCGTTGACCCTGGTTCTTCTTGAGCAGGGCGTTGACCCTGGTTCTTCTTGAGCAGGGCATTGACCATGGTTCTTCTTGAGCAGGGCGTTGACCCTGGTTGCTTCTGTTTTACATATTCAATACATTTAAAAAAAATATGTATATATATATATATATATATATATATATATATATATATATATATATATATATATATATATATATATATATATATATATATATATATATATATATATATATAACAACAGCACTTACAGTTGACTTGGGCAGCTCTAGCAGGGCAGAAATTTGACAAACTGTCTTGTTGGAAAGGTGGCATCCTTTGACGGTGCCACGGTGAAAGTCACTGAGCTCTTCAGTATGGCCATTCTACTGCCAATGTCTGTCTATGGAGATTGCATGGCTGTGTGCTCAATTTTATACAGATCAGCAAAGGGTGTGGCTAAAATAGCCAAATTCACAAATGTAAAGGGTGTACCACAAACTTGTGTATATGTAGTGTATTTTACTTGATACCACAGCATGCTGTCAAAAATGTTTTACCACAACATATATTATAAATATATAAACATACAGAATATGTAAAAATATATGAAACGGCTAATTTCCTTTCACACTTACTTCCCCAGTCCTTGCACATCTCTGCTACTGCAAAGTCTCAGTATCAATCTATTTCACACCTCATCCTTTTCCATATTCCTGCCAAGGCTAGGGTTGTGTCCCAAATCACACTCTATTCATATAGTGCAGTACACACACTCAGGAACACATACTGGGGATGAGGGGCCAAAGGAACAAGGGACTGTTGAGGGGTAAACATAGGGAACAGATAGTAATAGATTCTTTGTATTGTCTCTCCATATAAGTACTTCAGTAATGATCATTACCCTCTTTCTCTCTCTCTACTCTCTTTCCCTGTCTCTACTCTCGTTCTTCTCTCTACTCTCTTTCCCTCTCTACTCTCTTTCCCTCTCTACTCTCTTTCCCTCTCTACTCTCTTTCCTTCTCTACTCTCTTTCCCTCTCTACTCTCTTTCCCTCTCTACTCTCTTTCCCTCTCTACTCTCTTTCCCTTCTCTCTCTCTCTCATTCTACTCTCTCTCTACTCTCTCTTCCTCTCTCTACTCTCTATATCTACTCTCTCTCTACTCTCTTTCCCTCTCTAATCTCTTTCTCTATCTACTCTCTTTCTCTCTCTCTACTCTCCTTCTCTCTCTCTCATTCTACTCTATCTACTCTCTCTATCTACTCTCTCTCTACTCTCTTTCCCTCTCTCTACTCTCTTTCTCTATCTACTCTCTTTCTCTATCTACTCTCTTTCTCTCTCTCGTCCTACTATCTCTCTCTACTCTCTCTTTCTCTCTCTACTCTCTTTCTCTCTCTCTACTCTCTTTCCCTCTCTCTACTCTCTTTCCCTATCTCTACTCTCTTTCCCTCTCTCTACTCTCTTTCTCTCTCTCTACTCTCTTTACCTCTCTCTACTCTCTACTCTCTTTCTCTCTCTCTACTCTCTTTCGCTGTCTCTACTCTCGTTCTACTCTCTACTCTCTTTCTCTCTCTCTACTCTCTTTCCCTCTCTCTACTCTCTTTCCCTCTCTCTACTCTCTTTCCCTCTCTACTCTCTTTCTCTCTCTCTACTCTCCTTCTCTCTCTCTCATTCTACTCTCTCTCTACTCTCTCTCATTCTACTCTCTCTCTACTCTCTCTATCTACTCTCTCTATACTCTCTTTCCCTCTCTCTACTCTCTTTCTCTATCAACTCTCTTTCTCTATCTACTCTCTTTCTCTCTCTCTCGTCCTACTATCTCTCTCTACTCTCTCTTTCTCTCTCTACTCTCTTTCTCTCTCTCTACTCTCTTTCCCTCTCTCTACTCTCTTTCCCTCTCTACTCTCCCTCTCTCTACTCTCTTTCTCTCTCTCTACTCTCTTTCTCTCTCTCTACTCTCTTTACCTCTCTCTACTCTCTCTCTACTCTCTACTCTCTTTCTCTCTCTCTACTCTCTTTCGTTGTCTCTACTCTCGTTCTACTCTCTACTCTCTTTCTCTCTCTCTACTCTCTTTCCCTCTCTCTACTCTCTTTCCCTCTCTCTACTCTCTTTACCTCTCTCTACTCTCTTTTGTTCTACTCTCTCTCTACTCTCTCTTTCTCTCTCTTTCTCTCTACTCTCTCTTTCTCTCTCTCTACTCTCTTTCTCTCTCTCTAGTCTCTCTCTCTCTCTTTCCCTCTCTCTACTCTCTTTCTCTCTCTCTACTCTCTTTCTCTCTCTCTACTCTCTTTCTCTCTCTCGTTCTACTCTCTCTTTCTCTACTCTCTCTCTCTACTCTCTTTCCCTCTCTCTACTCTCTTTCTCTCTCTATCTACTCTCTCTATCTACTCTCTCTCTACTCTCTTTCTCTCTCCCCCACTCTCTCTGTCTCTCTCTCTTTCATCTATCTCCCCCCCTCTCTCTCTCTGTCTGTCTCGTGGAGATGCTAAAGAGGTAATTATCTGGACCAATAGTAGTTGGGACCCCCTCCCTGGGTCCTGCCCTGAGGCCAAGGTAGACGGGAAGCACACCAGATGGAGAGGAAATAAACAATCAAATAGAACCAGTTCAGTCTAGTAGAAAATAGTGTATTCATGAAATATGAAACAACATAAAAATGGATTGCTGGTAGTTTGTGCCCTGTTTCTTCTTGGAGCAACACAGGGTATTCAATAAGAGAGAATCCATGGCTGTGTCCCAATAATATCTCCTTTCTCCTGAACTGTGCACCTGTTCACTACTTCCCTCAAACTGAAAAGCATTGGCATATGAGACATGGGCTAGAGCGAGCTTCCATCATATTTCTAATGACATTCATTTATTTTCAAATTGGTGAAGGGATCAAGTGAACACTTTGGGAGGAAGGAGAGATAATTGGGACATAGACCAGGAAAGTCCGAGATAGGCCAGTTTAATTTAGGAAGTTGTCATTCTTCACATCCTGTACAGTGTCATATAATCTGTCAGGGAAGAACAGTTCCTCTGATGATAAGACGAGAAGAGAGACAGATAGAGAGGGATGGAAGAGAGAGAGGGATAGATGGGGGAGACAGAGGGCTGGAAGAGAGAGAGAGGGATGGAAGAAGAGAGAGAAAGAAAGGAGAGAGATAGGATAGAGAGGGAGAGGGATGGAAGAGAGAGAGGGGGTAGATGAAATTCATGGAAAGGGAGAGAAGGACGGAGACGAGAGAGATAAAGGGTCTGAAAGAAAGGGATAGTGAGAGGAATGGATAGAGTATTGTGTTTGTCGAGACAGAGAGAGATAGAGATAGAGAAAGGGCCTGAGAAGGGAGGGGATGGGCTATTGAGTGGGTCGAGAGAGACAGAGACAGAGAGAAACCGAGAGAGACACATAGAGAGAGACAGAGAGCGAGGAAGAGACTGAGGGGAAGGGGTAGGCTATTGGGTGTGTTGAGAGAGAGACAGAGAGCGAAGAAGGTACTGAGGGGAAGGGGTAGGCTATTGGGTGTGTCAAGAGAGAGACAGAGAGAGAGACAGAGAGCGAGGAAGGGACTGAGGGGAAGGGATAGGCTATTGGGTGTGTGGAGACAGAGAGAGAGAGAAAAGGACTGAGAGGAAGGGATAGGCTATTGGGTGTTTGAGTGAATCCTAGTAGAAAGCCTGACTGCTTAGGATTTCTGTGGTTACAGCATTAGTATTCAAGGCTCATGTTGAGCTCTCCCTCTCTCTGACTGGGCTCAGCACTGAGCCCCTTTATACTAGACTAGTACTCTGACACACACCCACACACACACACACACACACACACACACACACACACACACACACACACACACACTGTATGGATGTATATCAGGGCCTCACCAGATCTCACTGAATCCTGTGTGGGTGGGTGTGCTCTGTAGCCGGGCCTTACCAGAGCTCTGATAGGGGTTAGCAGTGAAACAAAGACACTCTCATGTTCATGACTATGGGGAGTACAGTGGAGGGCTTTAAAACACTCATTGTAAGTCAATGGAGCTGGCTACAATAGCATTGCTGGCTTCAATGGTCTCCATCCATCCTGGTTTCATTGGCACAATGTTTCTATTATGTTCCTGTAATGTTTCAGTGCTGTCTCTCCAGAGCAGCTTTAAACATGTGGTTAGAAGGTACAGTATGAAGCTGTTACCTTGTTGCCCATTTGAGAACCTCTCAGTGCAGTGCCTAGCTCGTTAGCGTGTTGCATGTGTTTGTCTGTCTGCCTGTCTGCCTGTCTGCCTGTCTGTCTGTCTGTCTGTCTGTCTGTCTGTCTGTCTGTCTCTCTGTCTCTCTGTCTCTCTGTCTCTCTGTCTCTCTGTCTCTCTGTCTCTCTGTCTCTCTGTCTCTCTCTCTGTCTGTCTGTGTATGTGTGAGAGCAGTACTACCGTAGTGAGTTGATCGATAGTTATGGCTTCATGTTCCCTGTTTCCGGAGGAGATGATATTGGAAAGAGAAGCTTCTTTGACCTAACACTCCAGAGTATCAGCTGAACTGTTATAAGGCCACTATATCAACCCTGGATGGACAGAATGGACAGAATGACACACAGACGCAGATGCTATCTCCCTCTGGTCCACTGGGTCCATGTGATCGATTCACAGCAGAAAAAAGACGAGGTTCCGGGAAGTTCCGCAATGCACCTAGGCACTGTGTGTGTGTGTGTGTGTGTGTGTGTGTGTGTGTGTGTGTGTGTGTGTGTGTGTGTGTGTGTGTGTGTGTGTGTGTGTGTGTGTGTGTGTGTGTGTGTGTGTGTCTGTGTGTGTGTGTGTGTGTGTGTGTGTGTGTGGTCAAAAGTTTTGACACACCTACTCATTCAAGGGTTTTTCTTTCTTATTTCTATGTTCTACATTGTAGAATAATAGTGCAGACATCTAAACCATGAAATAACACATATGGAATCATGTAGTAACCAAAAAAGTGTTAAACGCATTTTTAGGTGTCAGAACGTTTACTATCGCCGAATGATGAGCTGTCAGAATGTTCACTATCACTGAATGTTGATCTGTTAGAACGTTCACTATCGCTGAATGTTGAGGTGTCAGAACGTTCACTATCGCTGAATGTTGAGGTGTCAGAACGTTCACTATGAATGAATGTTGATGTGTCAGAACGTTCACTATCGCTGAATGTTGATGTATCAGAACGTTCACTATGAATGAATGTTGATGTATCAGAACGTTCACTATGAATGAATGGTGATGTGTCAGAACGTTCACTATGAATGAATGTTGATCTGTCAGAACGTTCACTATCGCTGAATGTTGAGGTGTCAGAACGTTCACTATCGCTGAATGTTGAGGTGTCAGAACGTTCACTATGAATGAATGTTGATGTGTCAGAACGTTCACTATCACTGAATGTTGATGTATCAGAACGTTCACTATGAATGTTGATGTATCAGAATGTTCACTATCGCTGAATGTTGATGTGTCAGAACATTCACTATTGCTGAATGTTGATGTATCAGAATGTTCACTATCACTGAATGTTGAGGTGTCAGAACGTTCAATATCACTGAATGTTGATGTATCAGAACGTTCAATATCACTTAATGTTGATGTGCAAAAACATTCAGTATCACTGTGTCACGATTGTCTTGACGTGGAAGAGAGGACCAAAATGCAGCGTGTGAAAAATACATTCTTTTTAATTATAACGACGAAACAAAAACAACAAACTGACGATCGTGTAGCTATTTGAACAAATCGTGCTGACATTAAACACTACACAATGACACAGACAATTACCCACAACATCACAATGCCTATGGCTGCCATAAATATGGCTCCCAATCAGAGACAAATGAATGACAGCTGTCTCTGATTGAGAACCATTCAGGCAACCATAGACATACCTAGAAACCTACACTCAACACTAACCCATAAACTCTAACAAAACCCCCTAGACACTACAACCACCCGACAAGACAAAAACACAAACATCCCCCCTGTCACACCCTGACCTAACCAAAATATTACAGAAAATAAAGATAACTAAGGCCAGGGCGTGACACACTGACTGTTGAGGTATCAGAACGTTCACTGTCACTGAATGTTGATGTGTCAGAATGTTCACTATCGCTGAATGTTGATGTGTCAGAATGTTCATTGTCACTGAATGTTGATGTGTCAGAATGTTCACTATCACTGAATGTTGAGGTGTCAGAACGTTCACTATCACTGAATGTTGAGGTCAGAACGTTCACTATCACTGAATGTTGAGGTGTAAGAACGTTCACTATCACTGAATGTTGATGTGTCAGAACGTTCACTATCACTGAATGTTGATGTGTCAGAACGTTCACTATCACTGAATGTTGATGTGTCAGAACGTTCACTATCACTGAATGTTGAGGTGTCAGAACGTTCACTATCACTGAATGTTGATGTGTCAGAATGTTCACTATGACTGAATGTTGAGCTGTCAGAATGTTTACTATCACTGAATTTTGATATGTCAGAACATTCACTATCGTTGAATGTTGAGGTGTCAGAACGTTCACTATCACTGAATTTGATGTGTCAGAACGTTCACTATCACTGGATGTTGAGGTGTCAGAACGTTCACTATCACTGAATGTTGATGTGTCAGAATGTTCACTATGACTGAATGTTGAGGTGTCAGAACGTTCACTATCACTGAATGTTGATGTGTCAGAATGTTCACTATGACTGAATGTTGAGCTGTCAGAATGTTTACTATCACTGAATTTTGATATGTCAGAACATTCACTATCGTTGAATGTTGAGGTGTCAGAACGTTCACTATCACTGAATTTGATGTGTCAGAACGTTCACTATCACTGGATGTTGAGGTGTCAGAACGTTCACTATCACTGAATGTTGATGTGTCAGAATGTTCACTATGACTGAATGTTGAGCTGTCAGAATGTTTACTATCACTGAATTTTGATATGTCAGAACGTTCACTATCACTGAATGTTGATGTGTCAGAACGTTCACTATCACTGAATGTTGATGTGTCAGAACTTTCACTATCACTGAATGTTGAGGTGTCAGAACGTTCACTATCACTGAATGTTGAGGTGTCAGAACTTTCACTATCACTGAATGTTGAGGTGTCAGAACGTTCACTATCACTGAATGTTGATATGTCAGAGTGTTCACTATCACTGAATGTTGATGTGTCAGAACGTTCACTATCGCTGAATGTTGAGGAGTCAGAACGTTCACTATCAATGAATTTTGAGGTCTCAGAACGTTCACTATCGCTGAATGTTGATGTGTCAGAATGTTCACTATCACGGAATGTTGATGTGTCAGAACGTTCAAGATCACTGAATGTTGAGGTGTCAGAATGTTCACTATACTTGAATGTTGATGTGTCAGAACGTTCACTGTCACTGAATGTTGATGTGTCAGAACATTCACTATCGCTGAATGTTGATCTGTCAGAACATTCACTATCAATGAATGTTGATGTGTCAGAGTGTTCACTATCGCTGAATGTTGAGGTGTCAGAATATTCACTATCGCTGAATTTTGAGGTGTCAGAATATTCACTTTCACTGAATGGTCTATCAGTTCTCCGAAGTACTATTCGAGGTCACCTTGTTTTGATGTCTGTGTGTGTGTGTGTGTGTGTGTGTGTGTGTGTGTGTGTGTGTGTGTGTGTGTGTGTGTGTGTGTGTGTGTGTGTGTGTGTGTGTGTGTGTGTGTGTGTGTGTGTGTGTGTTTGTGTCAGATGCTAGGAGTGTGTTTGAGAGAGTGCCATTATGTTGCTTTTGTATTTGTGTCTGTGTTAATGATGTTTGTGTGTGAGTGTTAGTGAGGCTTTTAATTCAACTTAGTCAGCACATTCAGAGGACACTACACTATCATAGCCAGTGAATCTCTGACAGCTCTATCCAATGTAAACAAACTGAGCTCAAAGTGGCCATTTAGCTTGTCACAGTCACTCAGTGTGTGTGTGTGTGTGTGAATGCATTCCTTTCCATATGTGTGTGCATGTGTGTGTGGCTATTTAGCCTGTCATGCTAACTTCGTGATTTACTAGAACAGTGTTAGTACTGCTGTTCCACACCAGTGATTTAGTTTGTGTATTGCCTGTCCCAACCTAAGTGGCAGCAGGACTGATGCCAGTGGCTGGGAGATGGCAGCCAACATTCATCTGATGTTAGTCTGATGTTATTCTGATGTTATTGAGACGCCTCAAACTGTTTAGCTGCCTGGTTGCATCTGCATACACAAAATGGTTTCTCTCCGCCATTACAGCTCAAAAAAGGAGAGAATATGCAATGAGGTTGGAAAATTAGCCATTTGGGCTCTTGTGAGATGAGAAGTGGAAGTGCTCCCCATTATGTCACTGACACAAAGAGAGATGGAGATGGAATTAAACACAATACCGGTTTGGATATGGACTGAGATGTGGAAATGTCAATACAACTGATTCTCTAAAAGACAGAGAGAAATACACTAGCATTCCTTGTTGAGCTACTTTGTCAAGGCTTATCAAGCGTATTAACTTCACAACACCACTCCTGTGTGTGTGTGTGTGTGTGTGTGTGTGTGTGTGTGTGTGTGTGTGTGTGTGTGTGTGTGTGTGTGTGTGTGTGTGTGTGTGTGTGTGTGTGTGTGTGTGTGTGTGTGTGTGTGTGTGTGTGTGTGTGTGTGTGTGTGTGTGTGTGTGTCAGCATCACCGGCTGGTGTAGGTCTCAGGGCGATCAGGCTGTATGAAGAGGAAATCTTACCCTATGGGTAATGACAGTATACAGAGGACTGTGTGCAACAAGGTATCACAGTTTGACTATCAAATTTGACATTTGTCCATGTTTTTCCAGATGTCTATGGACGAAGTCAAGTAAAGGTTGGTTTTTGATGTTTAAGTTGAGACAGTTTTACCTAACTCTGCAAACTTGAAACCAAAAAAAATGGTGTTGGCTCAGGGGGTTTCACATCTCATTAACCTGTTGGGGATGGGGGCGCTGTTTAGACTATTTATGCTAATGTGGCTAATTTTTTAAACGGCTTCCCACAAAATCCTTGATCGTACAATATGCATATTATTATTATTATTGGATAGAAAACAGTCTATAGTTTCTATAGGAGTTGAAATTTTGTCTCTAAGTGGAACAGAGCCCATTCTACAGCAATTTCCCTGACATGGAGTCAGATTTGAGAAATGTTGGCCACTTTTCTGAAGTCAGTTAAAAGGGCACTGTCGTTGCTATGACTATACGGACACTTCTTACGTCTTCCCCTGGATGCCTTTACGTGATGACGATTCCAACGGGCTCGATTGCTCGTTCACAGGCCCTACAAATGAAAAAAACCTTTAGCTAGCAAGTCTTTTCTTGCTGCGTAACGCGCGTGGAAGACACCGACCCTCTCCTGTTCCAAGAGTTAGTTTAGCCTGTTATATTTCTCCGGTCATCTTTTCACTCGTTATAGTAGTTACAAACATCATGAAGTAGTTAATTTAAAGCGTTTTATAGCAATTTATATCCGTTTAGTGCGATTTTGGGACATTTATTTTTGCAACGATGTGAAAAGTTGGGCACGCTTTTCAGTTCATCCCGAACGCAGTTGACATTTCCACATGGCAAGAGGACAGCTTTCCACCAAAAGACGATTTCTCCCAAGAAAGGATCCTTTGCCCAAGATACTGATGGAAGAACAGCTCAAGGTAGGACATTTTTATTATGATAAATCGTGTTTCTGTCGAAACATTTTAGTGGCTTAGGACGCCATGTTTTTTGACGTAGCTTCGCTTGGCGCAAACTGTATTGAAAAGTAAGGATAAATTAAAAAATGTAATAACGCAATTGTATTAAGAATTAAATTGTCTATCAATCCCTGTCCACCCTATATTTTTTAGTCACGTTTATGAGTATTTATGTATAAGAGTAGATCACTGTCTAAGTGGCGCAAGGACAAATTCTGACCAGCTGAGTTACATTTCACATTGTCTAACCATGATTTTGGTGGCTAAATATAAACATTTTCGATCAAACTGTATATGCATGTTGTAATGTGATGTTACAGGAGTGTCATCGGAAGAATTCTGAGAAGGTTAGTGAAAAAATTAATATCTTTTGGCGATGTTGACTTTTATCGCTCACTTTGGCTAGAATCAATGCTGGGCTGCTAATTGCTATGTGCTAAGCTAATATAATGATTTATTGTGTTTTCGCTGTAAGACACTTAGAAAATCTGAAATATTGTCTGTATTCACAGGATCTGTGTCTTTCGATTCGTGTATGCTGTGTATTTTTACGAAATGTTTGATGATTAGTAGTTAGGTAAACACGTTGCTCATTGTAATTATTCTAGTCCATTTGTGATGGTGGGTGCAATTGTAAACTATGAAGTCTACCTGAAATATGCACTTTTTTCTAACAAAACCTATCCCATACCATAAATATGTTATCAGACTGTCATCTAATGAGTTTTTTTGTTGGTTAGGGGCTATAAATATCTTAGTTTAGCCGAATTGGTGATGGCTACTGGTGTTGGTGGACAAATAAAAGATGGTGGATTATGCTAATGTGTTTTTAGGTAATAGATGTACATCTTTACATATTGTGTCTTCCCTGTAAAACATTTTAAAAATCGGAAATGTTGACTGGATTCACAAGATCTGTGTCTTTCATTAGCTGTATTGGACTTTAATGTGTGAAAGTTAAATATTTTAAAAAGATATTTTTTTTGAATTTCGCGGCACTGGTTTTTCAGTGGGGGGGGGGGGGGGGGGGGGGCCGCTAGCGCCACGCTGATCCTAGACAGGTTAAGTTAAGGGTTAAGCTTTGGGATGGTGTTAAAATAGGTTTAAGTTAACTTCTCTGGGGCAGGTGGGACGCAAACGTCCCACCGGCCAATAGCCAGGGAAAATACAGCGAGCCATATTCAAATAACATGATATAAAAATCTAACTTTCATTAAATCACACATTAAAGATACCAAATTAAAGCTACACTCGTTGTGAATCCAGCCAACATGTCAGATTTCAAAAAGGCTTTTCGGCGAAAGCATAAGATGCTATTATCTGATGACAGCACATCAGTAAACAAACAGAGTAGCATATTTCAACACTGCAAGCACGACACAAACGCAGAAATTGAAATCATGACTTACCTTTGACGAAATTATTTTGTTGGCACTCCAATATGTCCCATAAACATCACAAATGGTCCTTTTGTTCGATTCATTCCGTCGATATATATCCAAAATGTCAATTTATTTGGACCGTTTCATCCAGAAAAACACAGCTTCCAACTTTCGCCATGTCACTACAAAATATATCAAAAGTTACATGTAAATTTACCATAACATTTCAAACTACTTTTGTCATACAACGTTACGGTATTTTTTAACGTTAATAATCGATCAATTTGAAGACGGGATGATCTGTGTTCAATACAAAACTAAACCAAACTGATGCAACTTTTTTTCATAACGTGACTCTCTCCAAGAATTTACTTCATGTGACCCTCATTTACGATAGCCCTACTTCTTCAGTACACAAAGGAATAACCGATTTCCAAGGACTGGTGACATCCAGTGGAAGCGGTAGGAACTGCAAGCAAGTCCAACAGAAATCTGGTGTCTCTAAAAATGTTTATTGAAAAGACAGTGACATCAAAAAAATACAAATTCTGAATGGGTTTTGCCTGCTACATAAGTTCTGTTATTCTCAAAGACATGATCCAAACAGTTTTAGAAACTTCAGAGTGTTTTCTATCCATATCTACTAATAATATGCATATCTTATATTCTGGGGATGAGTAGCAAGCAGTTGAATTTTGGCATGCTATTTTTCCCGAAAGTGAAAAAGCTGCCCCCTGCCCTCAAGAAGTTTTAAAGGTTAAAGTTTGGGAAAGGCTTAAAAAACACTACTTCCTCACAGGGGAAAAAAATGCCGCTCATTAACCTGTCTAGGATCAGCGTGGCGCTAGCGGCACACCCCCCCCCCCCCCCACTGAAAAACCAGTGCCGCGAAATTCAAAAAAAATATTTTTTTAAAATATTTAACTTTCACACATTAAAGTCCAATACAGCTAATGAAAGACACAGATCTTGTGAATCCAGTCAACATTTCCGATTTTTAAAATGTTTTACAGGGAAGACACAATATGTAAAGATGTACATCTATTACCTAAAAACACATTAGCATAATCCACCATCTTTTATTTGTCCACCAACACCAGTAGCCATCACCAATTCGGCTAAACTAAGATATTTATAGCCCCTAACCAACAAAAAAACTCATTAGATGACAGTCTGATAACATATTTATGGTATGGGATAGGTTTTGTTAGAAAAAAGTGCATATTTCAGGTAGATGGCATAGGTTACAATTGCACCCACCGTCACAAATGGAATAGAAAAACTACTTAGAGCAACGTGTTTACCTACTTACTAATCATCAAACATTTCGTAAAAATACACAGCATACACGAATCGAAAGACACAGATCCTGTGAATACAGACAATATTTCAGATTTTCTAAGTGTCTTACAGCGAAAACACAATAAATCGTTATATTAGCTTAGCACATAGCAATTAGCAGCCCAGCATTGATTCTAGCCAAAGTGAGCGATAAAAGTCAACATCGCCAAAAGATATTAATTTTTTCACTAACCTTCTCAGAATTCTTCCGATGACACTCCTGTAACATCACATTACAACATGCATATACAGTTTGATCGAAAATGTTTATATTTAGCCACCAAAATCATGGTTAGACAATGTGAAATGTAGCTCAGTTGGTCAGAAAATTTCCTTGCGCCACTTAGACAGTGATCTACTCTTATACATAAATACTCATAAACGTGACTAAAAAATATAGGGTGGACAGGGATTGATAGACAATTTAATTCTTAATACAATTGCGTTATTACATTTTTTAATTTATCCTTACTTTTCAATACAGTTTGCGCCAAGCGAAGCTACGTCAAAAAACATGGCGTCCTAAGCCACTAAAATGTTTCGACAGAAACACGATTTATCATAATAAAAATGTCCTACCTTGAGCTGTTCTTCCATCAGTATCTTGGGCAAAGGATCCTTTCTTGGGAGGAATCGTCTTTTGGTGGAAAGCTGTCCTCTTGCCATGTGGAAATGCCTACTGCGTTCGGGATGAACTGAAAAGCGTGCCCAACTATTCACATCGTTGCAAAAATAAATGTCCCAAAATCGCACTAAACGGATATAAATTGCTATAAAACGCTTTAAATTAACTACCTTATGATGTTTTTAACTCCCATAACGAGTAGAAACATGACCCGAGTAATATTACCCCCTTCACTAATGCTTGGAACAGGAGCGGGCCGGTGTCCTCTAGGCGCATGACGCAGCTCCAAAAGAATTACTAGCTTCAGGGTTTTTTCATTTGTAGGGCCTGTGAACGCGCAATCGACCCCATTGGAATCGTCATCACGTAAAGGCATCCAGGGGAAGACGTAAGAAGTGTCCGTATAGTCATAGCAATATCAGTGCCGTTTTAACTGACTTCAGAACAGTGGCCAACATTTCTGAAATCTGAATCCATGTCAGGGAAATTGCTGTAGAATGGGCTCTGTTCCACTTAGAGACAAAATTTCAACTCCTATAGAAACTATAGACTGTTTTCTATCCAATAATAATAATAATATGCATATTGTACGATCAAGGATTTTGTGGGAAGCCGTTTCAAAAATTACCCAAATTAGCATAAATAGTCTAAACAGCGCCCCCATCCCCAACAGGTTATCACCATTTAACCAACACCAATTTATTTTTGTGACTACCTGGACCTACCATTTCGTTTTTGAAGTAAACCATATGATTTTAATGAAAAGTATTTCAATAAACAACATGAAACCGTGACTGTAAATAGGCTATATGTTGTATTAAACAGCATAATAGGTCAGGAGCCAGACAGGTACCCTGAGAAGGAACCATAATTAATTATTTAGACTATAATTTTAGCCTATTATTTCAAGCGCAGAAACTACAAAGCCTACAAAAAAATACATTGTGCAACATTTGCTAGTGCGACACACTAGGCTGACAGGAACATTAATCGCTCAGCATTTAAACAACATTTTGTTGTAATAAATCATTATAGTCTATAAATGGCACATTTAGAATTGAATACAAATTAAAGGAAAATGCCTTAATAGGCTCAGTCTACAGTGCTTTTGAATGACTTTTTAGAAACACACGTTTGGCCAGAGTCTGTGGTCTGTGGATGGTGCCAGGAGAGCATGGTGTCAGGAGAGCATGGTGTCAGGAGAGCATGGTGCCAGGAGAGCATGGTGTCAGGAGAGCATGGTGCCAGGAGAGCATGGTGCCAGGAGAGTATGGTGTCAGGAGAGCATGGTGCCGGGAGAGCATGGTGCCGGGAGAGCATGGTGCCGGGAGAGCATGGTGCCGGGAGAGCATGGTGTCGGGAGAGCATGGTGTCGGGAGAGCATGGTGCCGGGAGAGCATGGTGCCGGGAGAGCATGGTGTCGGGAGAGCATGGTGCCGGGAGAGCATGGTGTCGGGAGAGCATGGTGTCGGGAGAGCATGGTGCCGGGAGAACATGGTGCCGGGAGAGCATGGTGCCGGGAGAGCATGGTGTCGGGAGAGCATGGTGTCGGGAGAGCATGGTGCCAGGAGAGCATGATGTCAGGAGAGCATGGTGCCAGGAGAGCATGGTGTCAGGAGAGCATGGTGTCAGGAGAGCATGGTGCCAGGAGAGCATGGTGCCAGGAGAGCATGGTGCCAGTAGAGCATGGTGTCAGGAGAGCATGGTGCCAGGAGAGCATGGTGCCAGGAGAGCATGGTGCCAGGAGAGCATGGTGCCAGGAGAGCATGGTGTCAGGAGAGGATGGTGCCAGGAGAGCATGGTGTCAGGAGAACACGGTGCCAGGAGAGCACGGTGTCAGGAGAGCACGGTGTCAGGAGAGCACGGTGTCAGGAGAGCACGGTGTCAGGAGAGCACGGTGTCAGGAGAGCACGGTGCCAGGAGAGCACGGTGCCAGGAGAGCACGGTGCAAGGAGAGCACGGTGCCAGGAGAGCACGGTGCCAGGAGAGCACGGTGCCAGGAGAGCACGGTGCCAGGAGAGCACGGTGCCAGGAGAGCATGGTGCCAGGAGAGCAGGTCAGCAAGGCAGAATACCCTCTCTGCACTTGCAAAGCCACTAGGGATGCTAAACAGCCTTCTGGCCATTCTTGCCAGGCAGAGTATTTTATTTTAAATGTTCTAAATGTAGGCCTAAAGTTTTTTGACAAAATAACCCTATCAAAATAACCCTATCAAAATAATTCTATCAAAATAATCCTATCAAAATAATCCTATCAAAATAATCCTATCAAAATAACCCTATCAAAATAATCCTATCAAAATAACCCTATCAAAATGAAAGCTCATTAAAATATGTAATATGTCAGGCCTATTGGGCCAGAATCAATTATAGCCTATTGAATAGGTAATATAACTTCTAAGAGATCTGATGTTTAGTTTATAGATACGTTGCTACAATGACACACTTAGTTATCTACCCTCCTTGTTCCTTTCTGTTAGCATGTGCAGGTGGTACACCATCATGGTACACCATCTTTTGTGATACGTGTCTTTTCAGATTCCACAAAGTTTCTTTAGTTGTGGACACTACATCACTGCACTTCCTCTCTTCCTCTTGGTCCTCCTCATCTTCGCAAGTCACCTTGATTTTGCACCTGTGTGTTTTGTGAGTTTCTTTATGGAAATATTTAGCGAGCTCCCTGACAGTAGCTAAAGCAAGGAGCTATAGCAGCACACAAGTAGCCTACAAATGTTTGCTGGGCCAGGCCTGAGCTCAGGAAGTGGAGTGAGCGCTACTGCAGCGGTACACTCGTTCTGTGCTCCAGTCAAATTGGGCACGCTCCAGCTCCGCCCACATACTGTGATTACAATGGGGGGTGGGAGGGGGGGGGGTTTACTTGGCTGTAGAGATAGATAGATAGATAGATAGATAGATAGATAGATAGATAGATAGATAGATAGATAGATAGATAGACAGAGAAACTGTGTACCATAGGAACAGAACTAGAGACAGCCACCCAGGGAAGATAGATTGTACTGTGTATATGGTTATTGTAGCTTCTACAGTGTAACTTGTATTGTCTTTAGTTATTAGTTAACCTGTCTAGGATCAGCGTGGCGCTAGCGGCACACCCCCCCCCCCCCCCCACTGAAAAACCAGTGCCGAGAAATTCAAAAAAAATATTTTTTTAAAATATTTAACTTTCACACATTAAAGTCCAATACAGCTAATGAAAGACACAGATCTTATGAATCCAGTCAACATTTCCGATTTTTAAAATGTTTTACAGGGAAGACACAATATGTAAAGATGTACATCTATTACCTAAAAACACATTAGCATAATCTTTTATTTGTCCACCAACACCAGTAGCCATCACCAATTCGGCTAAACTAAGATATTTATAGCCCCTAACCAACAAAAAAACTCATTAGATGACAGTCTGATAACATATTTATGGTATGGGATAGGTTTTGTTAGAAAAATGTGCATATTTCAGGTATATGGCATAGTTTACAATTGCACCCACCATCACAAATGGACTAGAATAATTACAATGAGCAACGTGTTTACCTAACTACTAATCATCAAACATTTCGTAAAAATACACAGCATACACGAATCGAAAGACACAGATCCTGTGAATACAGACAATATTTCAGATTTTCTAAGTGTCTTACAGCGAAAACACAATAAATCGTTATATTAGCTTAGCACATAGCAATTAGCAGCCCAGCATTGATTCTAGCCAAAGTGAGCGATAAAAGTCAACATCGCCAAAAGATATTAATTTTTTCACTAACCTTCTCAGAATTCTTCCGATGACACTCCTGTAACATCACATTACAACATGCATATACAGTTTGATCGAAAATGTTTATATTTAGCCACCAAAATCATGGTTAGACAATGTGAAATGTAGACAAGCTGGTAAAGAAAACGTCCTTGCGCCACTTAGACAGTGATCTACTCTTATACATAAATACTCATAAACGTGACTAAAAAATATAGGGTGGACAGGGATTGATAGACAATTTAATTCTTAATACAATTGCGTTATTACATTTTTTAATTTATCCTTACTTTTCAATACAGTTTGCGCCAAGCGAAGCTACGTCAAAAAACATGGCGTCCTAAGCCACTAAAATGTTTCGACAGAAACACGATTTATCATAATAAAAATGTCCTACCTTGAGCTGTTCTTCCATCAGTATCTTGGGCAAAGGATCCTTTCTTGGGAGAAATCGTCTTTTGGTGGAAAGCTGTCCTCTTGCCATGTGGAAATGTCAACTGAGTTCGGGATGAACTGAAAAGCATGCCCAACTTTTCACATCGTTGCAAAAATAAATGTCCCAAAATCGCACTAAACGGATATAAATTGCTATAAAACGCTTTAAATTAACTACCTTATGATGTTTTTAACTCCTATAACGAGTGAAAAGATGACCGGAGAAATATAACAGGCTAAACTAACGCTTGGAACAGGAGAGGGTCGGTGTCTTCCACGCGCGTTACGCAGCAAGAAAAGACTTGCTAGCTAAAGGTTTTTTTCATTTGTAGGGCCTGTGAACGAGCAATCGAGCCCGTTGGAATCGTCATCACGTAAAGGCATCCAGGGGAAGACGTAAGAAGTGTCCGTATAGTCATAGCAACGACAGTGCCCTTTTAAATGACTTCAGAAAAGTGGCCAACATTTCTCAAATCTGACTCCATGTCAGGGAAATTGCTGTAGAATGGGCTCTGTTCCACTTAGAGACAAAATTTCAACTCCTATAGAAACTATAGACTGTTTTCTATCCAATAATAATAATAATATGCATATTGTACGATCAAGGATTTTGTGGGAAGCCGTTTAAAAAATTAGCCACATTAGCATAAATAGTCTAAACAGCGCCCCCATCCCCAACAGGTTAACGGAAGTAAATTACTATATCAAATTTAAAGAAAGTGCAGAACGGTATGCCGTTATTCAACAAGAACAAACATTAATAGGGAGGGAGAGTGAGAGAAAGAGGGAGAGAGAGAGAGAGAAAGAGAGAGAGAGAAAGAGAGAGAGAAAGAGAGAGAGAGGGAGCCGTGTTCCATTGCCAATAGGATCAACTGAAAAGTGCTTGAGAGCCTAGTAGTTATGTACTCTGCATTTCATCTCATTGATCTCATTGATCTCATTGATGTCATTGATCTCATTGATCTCATTGTGCTGAGAAGTGACTCTTTAACACAAACACACATCCACACAAAATACACGCACATGCAGGCAAACACACAGATGCAATCAGACACACACACATACTGAGTGCACAACAGTTGGAACATTTCCCAATATTGAGTTGCCCCTAGGGCTGTTGCGGTGCCAGTATTACCGCCACACTAGCGGTCATGTGTCATGAAGGCAGTTAAATTCTAATTCACCATTTACTGTGACCGCCACACTAGCAGTCACAATAATTCTAATGTGCTGATGCTGCTGCTGGTCATTAGTAGCCTACCAAACGTGCTAACTGCTAGAAACTCAGAACTCCATTGTCCCTCTGACATCAATGCAAATGTAATCGAACACTTCATGAGAGCACATGAGCTCATGGTGCACAACATTTATTTAGGTTATGCAATTGCGTGAGAAAACAGAGTGATGGCCTCTACTAAGAAGAGGAGGATCCCATCAGCTTGCTTGCTTGCTTGATTTTCAACTTTCCTAATATTAAGCACATTGCTTATATTTACAACAGGAGTATAGGCAGGAAAATAAACCACGGGAAAAGTGTCCACCATTCGCTTTTTAAGTGCATAGATGACATGTATTTTTTCCCGCTGTTCCTATTTCGATACAGGTGCATGGTCCATTCTAATTCGATACAGGTGCATGGTCCATTCTAATTCGATACAGGTGCATGGTCCATTCTAATTCGATACAGGTGCATGGTCCATTCTAATTCGATACAGGTGCATGGTCCATTCTAATTCGATACAGGTGCATGGTCCATTCTAATTCGATACAGGTGCATGGTCCATTCTAATTCGATACAGGTCCATTCTAATTCAAAACATTTTTCACACATATATAATTTAGTGGATATAAAGACAAGATTAAATAAAGAATAGTCTGAAGGTGACAATATTATTCTATCACTTTTGAATTATATATTATCACTGGTGAATGATGCCCAGCATAGGAAACAATGCTTTTTTTTGCAACTTTTTCTAATCATATCATGTTTTGATAAGGTTTGTATCTCAACTAAAGTGGCCAAATAACTTCTTAAAATGAAGAACATTAATCTGCTTTGCAAGGGGTGTAGAGCCTAACTTGCATACATAAGCAGCGTGTGAGTTTCAAGTTTGGGAAGATAATTTTCACCATAATAATAAAAGCCTTACATGCATAATTGCATTTGAGATCACTTTTGAGAATGGTGATTTTTCGCTACAACATTGCCACTTATAGCCTACTACCATGTGTGCATTGTTGCGCTTATAATGTGAAGAAATACCCTAATAGTTTATGAATATTTTAAGCTAAACGTTCTAATCTGTTGCGTCAGCCACATTGCGTACAATTTTTATTTTTGTGCTAGTGGTTGTATTAATTTGGAATCTATCATATCCCACAACTGTCCCAGACTATGTTTGGAATATTCATTTCTTGCACAGAATAGAATAGGTCGACTTTTGTACTATGGGGGATAGTAGATTGACATAGGCTAGTGCTTTTGTTGTTCGTTAGGCCTGCTCATCTTGTTGGCTGACGAAAAGTAAATGTGGATAGTTCTAACATCTTCAATATGCCCCTCAGAATTGGATATGGACGCGCTCAGTTGCGTCCCCGATGTGTCTGTCTTCACTTGTAGCCTGTGAGAAAGACCCAATCACATGATGGAGAGCCATGTGAGTGAGAGGTGCTTTGGAGTGCTCAGCACTCAGAGAGGAGGGCGCAATGCAGCACTCCGGGCCAAGGGCACAACGGCCACTGGCCGCAAAAGTAATGGATTTTTTTTAGGTTGCGTTACGGCCACACAAAGGGGATGCTGCCGTGAAATTTTAGGCATTATCAAGTGCTTGTCAAATTGTGAGTGAGTGACTGATGAAGTTTGTACTGCATGTACAAAAACTAAAGCAGAGCTCATGACTTTCAAGCGACTTTTTCCAAATCATCATTAGAGTCTCATCATGCAGTCTTACAATGTATTAAAAATCCAAACATATAGCCCAACGTTTGTAGAACAACTAAAGTTACATTAATATCTCTAAATTAAGCATATAGGAGTACCTATTTCTTTGTTAACCGCTCAACACAGAATAGCCGCATATGCGCTCTCCCTCAAATCATTTGGTGACAATATCCTTCCTATTTTATTCTGCTTTGTTCAATTGTATTCATCATACTATAAAATAATGCCACAGAATTCTAAGCAAATCAAATGAACTAGTGTAGCCCACAGCCAAATGGCATAGCCAGGTTAGAATCTAACATAAGGACAACTCAGAGTATGCTATTCTGTTCTTCTGAAATAGACTATATTTTCTTCCAATCATGCTTTTTTTAGACTTGTCTAAAATAAATAATGGTTTTATTGTGAAGGTGTAGGTTATATAACCTGGATTTCTTAGACTTTTTAAAATGTAAATGTTCCAAAGGCCTGCATCAGTGGCTTGTTGGCTATGTGTGGAAGCCAGGAGATGCTAAATGTGTATAAGGGCACAATGCGAGACCCAGATACAGACATGGAAGGAAGATGGTTTGAGTCTTTGATATTTGTTAAACAATCCAAAAGGGGTAGGCAAGAGAATGGTCGTGGACAGGCAAAAGGTCAAAACCAGTTCAGAGTGGCAGGCAGAATGGTCAGGCAGGCGGGTACGGAGTCCAGAAAACAGGCAAGGGTCAAAACCGGGATGACTAGCAAAAGGAGAATAGAAGCAGGAGTACGGAAAAATAGGCTGGTTGACTTGAAAAACATACAAGACAAACTGGCACAGAGAGACAGGAAACACAGGGATATATACACCAGGGAAAATAAGCAACACCTGGAAGGGGGTGGAGACAATCACAGGGACAGGTGAAACAGATCAGGGTGTGACAATGTGTTTATGCCAATTAACGGTCAATTGCCATGAGACCGACAGTTATTTACTTGACCGGCTGATGAAATTTCATGACCACCACAGCCCTAGTAGCACCAACAACCATACCCCGTTCAAAGGCACTAAAATCTTTTGTCTTAATAATTCAAACTCTGAATGGCACTCATACAAAATATGTCTCTCAATTGTCTCACGGCTTGAAAATCCTTCTTTCACCTGTCTCTTCCCCCTCATCTAATCTACACGGATTGAAGTGGACTATACACCCGTGCTTCTACACCTGCATTGCTTGCTGTCTGGGGATTTAGGCTGGGTTTCTGTACAGCACTTTGAGATATCAGCTGATGTAAGAAGGCCTTTATAAATACATTTGATTTGATTTGATGATTTAACAGCGGACATCGATAGGGGATCGTAGCTTTCACCTGGATTCACCTGGTCAGTCTGTGTCATGGAAAGAGAAGGTGTTCCTAATGCTTTCTACACACAGTGTATATGACTGCATTGCGACACTAAGATACACATTTGCTATTGTCCCTCTAACACCACCCTGGGTATATCACACACACACACACACACACACACACACACACACACACACACACACACACACACACACACACACACACACACACACACACACTCACATTTGTCAACAAGTCTACTTGATACATTGGCTGCCTTGTAGGAATTTGCATACCATGCAGACTGAAAGAGGATCTCTCTCTCTGTCTTGTAATGTGGGTGACTCATCAGTCATCGTTAACTACAGGACTGAGTATCATAATTAACTACAGGACTGGGTTTCATTGTTAACTACAGGACTGTGTTTCATCATTAACTACAGGACTGTGTTTCATCATTAACTACAGGACTGTGTTTCATCATTAACTACAGGACTGGGTTTCATCATTAACTACAGGACTGGGTTTCATCATTAACTACAGGACTGGGTTTAATCAGTAACTACAGGACTGGGTTTCATCATTAACTACAGGACTGGGTTTCAGCATTAACTACAGGACTGGGTTTAATCATTAAATACAGGACTGAGTATCATAATTAACTACAGGACTGGGTCTCATCATTAACTACAGTACTGGGTTTCATCATTAACTACAGGACTGGGTTTCATCATTAACTACAGGACTGGGTCTCATCATTAACTACAGGACTGGGATTCCTCATGAACTACAGGACTGGGTCTCATCATTAACTACAGGACTGGGTTTCATCATTAACTACAGGACTGGGTCTCATCATTAACTACAGGACTGGGTCTCATCATTAACTACAGGACTGGGTTTCATCATTAACTACAGGACTGGGTTTCATCATTAACTACAGGACTGGGTCTCATCATTAACTACAGGACTGGGATTCCTCATGAACTACAGGACTGGGTCTCATCATTAACTACAGGACTGGGTTTCATCATTAACTACAAGACTGGGTTTCATCATTAACTACAAGACTGGGTTTCATCATTAACTACAGGACTGGGTTTCATCATTAACTACAAGACTGGGATTCATCATGAACTACAGGACTGGGTTTCATCATTAACTACAGGACTGGGTTTTATCATTAACTACAGGACTGGGTTTCATCATTAACTACAGGACTGGGTCTCATCATTAACTACAGGACTGGGTTTCATCATTAACTACAGGACTGGGTTTCATCATTAACTACAGGACTGGGTCTCATCATTAACTACAGGACTGGGTTTCATCATGAACTACAGGACTGGGTTTCATCATTAACTACAGGACTGGGTTTCATCATGAACTACAGGACTGAGTATCATAATTAACTACAGGACTGGGTCTCATCATTAACTACAGGACTGGGTCTCATCATTAACTACAGGACTGGGTCTCATCATTAACTACAGGACTGGGTTTCATCATTAACTACAGGACTGGGTTTCATCGTTATCTACAGGACTGTGTTTCATCAGTAACTACAGGACGGGGTTTCATCATTAACTTTTTATGGCTGCAATCCCGGTAACAGGATGATATGACAACAGCCAGTGAAAGTGCAGGGCGCCAAATTCAAAACAACAGAAATCTCATATTTAAAATTCCTCAGACATTAATGTGTGTTATACCATTTTAAAGGTAATCTTGTTGTTAATACCACCAAAGTGTCCGATTTCAAATATACTTTTCTGCGAAAGCACTACAAACGATTATGTTAGGTCACACCAAACCACAATAAGCGCAGCCATTTTTCCAGTGAAAGATAGCAGTCCTAAAAAGCAGAAATATAGCTAAAATGAATCACTAACCTTGGATGATCTTCATCAGATGACACTCATAGGACTTCATGTTACACAATACATGTATGTTTTGTTTGATAAAGTTCATATTTGTATAAAAAAATCTGAGTTTACTTTGGCGCGTTACATTCACTAGTTCCAAAAACATCCAGTGATAGTGCATAGCCACATCGTTTCAACAGAAATACTCATCATAAATGTAGATGATAATACAAGTTATACACATGGAATTATAGATATACCTCTCCTTAATGCAACCGCTGTGTCAGATTTAAAAAAAACTTTACGGAAAAGGCAAACCATGCAATAATCTGAGACGGCGCTCAGAACAAGAGTCAAATTACCCGCCATGTTGGAGTCAACAGAAACCAGAAATTACCTGATAAATATTCCCTTACCTTTGATGATATTCATCACAATGCACTCCCAGGAATCCCAGGACCACAATAAATGCTTGATTTGTTCGATAATGTCCGATATTTATGTCCAATTAGCTACTTTGGTTAGCGCGTTTGGTAAACAATTCCAAAGTCACAAAGCGCGTTCACTAAAATGTGACAGTCAGTAGAAACATGTCAAACGATGTATTTAATCAATCTTTAGAATGTTGTTAACATACATCTTGAATAACGTTCCAACCGGAGAATTACATTGACTTCAGTTGAGCGATGGAACGGAGCTGCCTCTCACGTGAACGCGCGTGGTCAAAGCGTGGTCACCATCATGGCAGTGATTATTCATTCCTGTCTTCTTCGGCCCCCCTTCACAACAGAGTCATCAGACAAATTTCTATTGACTGTTGACATCTAGTGGAAGCCGTAGGAAGTGAAAACTCATCCATATCTCGCTGTAATTTCAATGGGAGCTTGGTTAAAAAACTACCAGCCTCAGAAACAATCCAAACAGGAAGTGTAACTTCTCAGGTTTTTGCCCGCCATATGAGTTCTGTTATACTCACAGACATAATTCAAACAGATTTAGAAACTTCAGAGTGTTTTCTATCCAATACTAATAATAATATGCATATATTAGCAACTATGACTGAGGAGCAGGCCGTTTACCTTCGGCACCTCTGTGCACCTTTCATCCAAGCTACTCAATACTGCCCATGCAGCCATAAGAAGTTTTTAACTAAAGGACTGGGATTCAATCCATCATTAATTACAGGACTGGGTTTCAGTCCCATTGCCATTATTTACTTTCCTCCTATCATGTTCTTTCCTTCGATAGACAAAGAGGTTGGGTAGATAGAGGAAAATACACCAGACAGAGTATATTCCAGACATACTGCTTCACACACACACACACACACACACACACACACACACACACACACACACACACACACACACACACACACACACACACACACACACACACACACACACACACACACACACACACACACACACACACACACCTCTCTATCTGACAGCCGTATTGCGGTCTGCTTGTTATGGACGACATGCTGACGCGTGGCAATCAATACAAACTCTCCCAAAACAGCATCAGTCTGGGAGATGTCTCTGAGTAGTGTGTGTGTGTGTGTGTGTGTGTGTGTGTGTGTGTGTGTGTGTGTGTGTGTGTGTGTGTGTGTGTGTGTGTGTGTTTGTGTATTTGTGTTTGTGTGTGTTCACGGCCATTTGTGTGTTTGTGTGTGTGTGACTGAATAACTTGACTGTTATTGTACTGGTTTGCTATGTGCTGTATACCAATATGCTTATGGTGTGTAGAGGAGTGGTCTAATGTTATGAGCATGTCTTAATAATTGGGTAATTAATTGTAGAGTATAAAATCTGGATTTTTCTTTATTCTACGTTAAACGGGGCACCGCCTACCATTCAGGTTGATGGTAAATGTTCGTAGCAAGTAGGGATAAAGCATACTGCAACTACGACAATTTTAATCTGAATATTTTTTTTAATGACAAGTTGGATTCAAAACCTCAGAGACAGTGGTATTATTTTATAAAACATAAATATATTATAAAAAATACTGTCATACTTGTCCGTCGAAATGCCCACTAACGTACGACCGGGACCCCGAAACGTGCCCGGAGCTTCAAAGTCTATTACAAAGCAATGCCTCAAAATCGCATTAAACGGATATAAATTGCTATAAAACGGTTTAAATTAACTACATTATGATGTTTCTAACACCTATAACAAGTAAAAAGATGACCGACGCTATATTACTGGCTAAACCAATGCTTGGAAAAAGGCCAGTCAGATATCCTTCTCGCGTTGAGCGCAGTGTCCAAAGGAAGGCTACTTCCGGTATTTTGTCATTTATAGAGCCAATGATTGCGCAATCGACTCCATTCAAATTGTCACCACTTACTGACATCTAGAGGAAGGCGTGGGCAGTGTTTGTATCTCATAGGATTAACAGAGACTTTTAAAACTGATCTGGAACCAGAAGCCAAGATGTCTAAATCTCACACACTGGGAGGAAAAGTGCTGTAGAATGAGTTCTGTTTCACTCAGAGACATAATTCAAACGGCTATAGAAACTAGAGAGTGTTTTCTATCCAATAATAACAATAATATGCATATTGTACGAGCAAGAATTGAGTACTAAGCAGTTTAATCTGTAGAGACAATTATGCTAATTTGAAACAGCACCCCCTATAGTTGCAAGAAGATAAATCCTTTGTATAACTGGGAAGGGTGGGTAAATGTTCAGGGCATAATGAGCCCTACATAATGATACAACATTTGATATGTTCTCCTTGAAATACAGCACACAATGAGCAGAGCACATACCAGTACTCTCTTGCCTCCTAGCCTAGAACCTTATGGAACGATTTCTACCAAAAAGCCAAGTTGTTTGTGTCAACAAGAATGCTCTTCTGATTCCATATGACTGATCTGGATTCTGTCCATTTAGAGCAGGGCAAGCCATTTGGCCGGCGTCTACTGTTACGGTGCCGTTCTGTCCTGGATAGAACGTTGGAAGTGGATGTTCTGCCGTTTAACGGCCCTCTGGAGTGTCATCTTGTAATTCGCAGTCTGTTGGGAAAGGGGAAAAGAGTGGGTGGGTTGTGTCACATCTTTCCATCTCAACCTTTGTCAGTGTGACATCCTTACAGGAGTATAGAGGATGCGTGTCTGTGGGTGGGGAGATTTGTAACTTTGTGTGTATGTGTGCGTGTGCGTGTGCGTGTAACTGTGTGAGTGTGAAAGATTTAGATATTCATCATTTTAGTAGGGATGATTTGGACAGTTTCCACTTTCTCTATGAACACTTCACTATCACATAAACAAATTATTCTACAACTGCAGAGAGGGAATGATGGAGAGAGGGTGTGAGATAAGGAAGTGAGAGAGGGTTGGGTTGGGTTGTAGACTCCGTCTCATGCTACCACTAGAGTGAAAGCACCGCCAGCATTCAAAAGTGACCAAAACATCAGCCAGGAAGCATAGGAACTGAGAAGTGGTCTATGGTCACCACCTGCAGAACCATTCCTTTTTTGGGGGTGTCTTACTAATTGCCTATAATTTCCACCTTTTGTCTATTCAATTTGCACAACAGCATGTGAAATTTATTGTCAATCAGTGTTGCTTCCTAAGTGGACAGTTTGATTTCACAGAAGTGTGATTGACTTGGAGTTACATTGTGTTGTTTAAGTGTTCCCTTTATTTTTTTGAGCAGTGTACAAACCCTCCAACCCTAAAAGGCATGTGGTGTTGATGGTATCCTTAATGAAATGATCAAATATACAGACAACAAATTCCAATTGGCTATACTAAAACTCTTTAACCTTAGCTATGGCATCTTCCCCAGTATTTGGAACCAAGGACTGATCATCCCAATTCACAAAAGTGGAGACAAATTTACCCCGATAACAACCGTGGGATATGTGTCAACAGCAACCTTGAGAAAATCCTCTGCATTATCATTAACTTCTTGAGAATACAGGGGGTGCTGTTTTCACATTAGCATAATTGCCTCTACAGATAAAACTGCCTCTTATTCAATTATTGCTGTTACTATATGCATATAACCATATGCCATTGGATAGAAAACAAGCTATGGTTTCTAAAACCGTTCCAATTTTGTCTCTGAGTCAAACACAGGTCATTTCACAGCACTTTCCCTGAGCCAGAAAAAGATTGCAAGATGTGTATGCTCGCTTCAAAGCTCTGCCTATATATGGTCACGCGACCTATGACCCGAAACACACTTCCTTCTTCTTCCTCTGGGTGTCTGGAAGACGTCAGAGGAGAAATTTTTTGTTTATCTTGTACTGACGTGAAATAAGACCTATTTCTTTAGCGTGACCGACAACTTCCGGTTTCCTGAGATGCGCGTTTAGAGAAGCCATTGACTTTTGTTATGCTGACGTTACGGATGAAAACTATCTCCGTGTCAAAGTTTGTTTGATACATGTGACCATATCACCGTAATGTATGTTTTTTCAATATAGTTTAATCAGATTATTAGAATTTTTTCGGGAGTTTTGCCGTGTTCCGTTCTTTGAGTTTTTTAACTTTGGACAGAGCCGTGCTAGTCGACCAGTACCCAGGCTAAATGAAGAGGGGAGGTTGCCATTGTGAATGGATTGAACGACTCATCAGGACTAAGGACACCTTGATCAACATTCTGATGAAAGACCAGCAATAGTAAGACCCAATTTACGATGTTATTTCATATATCTGTCGTGCATGTGAACTGGTCGCGCGCGTCCAGCTGGTTCTGGCTGGCCTGGTTATGCTAATTAGCGCTACATTTTGTTTTCGCTATAAAACATTTAAAAAATCTGAAATATTGTTTGGATTCACCAGATGTTGGGCTTTCAATGTCTGTACGCTGTGTATTTTTTCTGAAATGTTTTAAGACAAGTAATTAGTTATATAACGTTGGTCTCTGTAATTGTTCTAGCTGCATCAGCACTATATCAGATTGCAGCTGCAATGTAGAACTGTGATTTATACCTGAAAAATGCACATTTAAAAAAGAAAAACTATGCTATACCATAAATATGTTATCAGACTGTCATCTTAAGAATTTTTTTGTTGGTTAGTGGCTATCAATATCTTAGTTTAGCCGAATTGGTGATAGCACCTGATGGAGTAAGAAACTGTTGGAGTAAGAAAATGGTGTCATTTTGCTAACGTGTTTAGCTAATAGATTTACATATTGTGTCTTCCCTGTAAAACATTTAAAAAATCTGAAATGGTGGTTTTATTCACAAGATCTGTGTCTTTCATTGGGTGTCTTGGACTTGTGATTTAATGATATTTAGATGCTACTATTTAATTGTGACGCTATGCTAGCGATGCTAATCAGTGTGGGGGGTGTGGGGGGTGCTCCCGGATCCGGGTTAGGTACTCTGTAGAGGTTAACAGCAAACCTCTACATTTCCTCAGTGAAAACAATGTACTGAGCAAATGTCAAATTGGCTTTTTACCAAATTATCGTACGGCAGAACACGTGTTCACCCTGCACACCCTAATTGACAAATAAACAAACCAAAACAAAGGCAAAATCTTCTCATGCTTTGTTGATTTCAAAAAAGCCTTTGACTCAGTTTGGCTTGCGGGTCTGCTATACAAATTGATGGAAAGTGGTTAGGTGGAAAAGCATGCAACATTATAAAATCCATGTACAGAAACAAGAAGTGTATGATTAAAATAGGCAAAAAAAAAAAAAAACATTTCTTACCACACAGCTGTGGGGTGAGACAGGGATGCATCTTAAGCCCCACCCTCTTCAACATATATTTCAACAAATTGTCGAGGGCTCTAGAAAAGGCTGCAGCACCCGGCCTCACCCTCCTAGAATCTGAAGTCAAATGTTTATTGTTTGCTGATGATCTGGTGCTTCTGTCACCAACCAAGGAGGGCCTACAGCAGCACCTAGATATTCTGCACAGATTCTGCAAGACCTGGGCACTGACAGAAAATCTCAGTAATACCAAAATAATGGTGTTACAAAAAAAGGTCCAGTCGCCAGGACCACAAGTACTAATTCCATTTAGACACTGTTGCCCTATAGCACACAAAAAACTATACATACCTCGGCCTAAACATCAGCACCACAGGTAACTTCCACAAACCTGTGAACGATCTGAGAAACAAGGCAAGAAGGGCATTCTATGCCATCAAAAGGAACAAAATTTGACATACCGAATAGGATGTGGCTAAAAATACTTGAATGAGTTATAGAACCCATTGCCCTTTATGGTTGTGAGGTCTGGGGTCCGCTCACCAAACAAGATTTCACAAAATGGGTCAAACACCAAATTCAGACTGCATGAAGAATTCTGCAAAATATCCTCAGTGTACAACATAAAACACCAAATAATGTATGCAGAGCAGAATTAGGCCAATACCCGGTAATTATTAAAATCCAGAAAAGAGCCTTTAAAATCTACAACCACCTAAAAAAGGAAGTGATTCCCAAACCTTCCATAACAAAGCCATCACCTACAGAGAGATGAACCTGGAGAAGAGTCCCCTAAGCAAGCTGGTCCTGAGGCTCTGGTCACAAACACAAACACCCCACAGAGCCCCAGGACAACAGCACAATTAGACCCAACCAAATCATGAGAAAACAAAAAGATAATTACTTGACACATTGGAAAGAATTAACAAAAAAACAGAGCAAACTAGAATGCTATTTGACCCTTAACAGAGAGTACACAGTGGCAGAATACCTGACCACTGTGACTGACCCAAACTTAAGGAAAGCTTTTACTATGTACAGACTCTGTGAGCATTGCCTTGCTTTTGAGAAAGGCCGCCGTAGGCAGACCTGGCTCTCAAGAGAAGACAGGCTAGGTGTACACTGCCCACAAAATGAGGTGGAAACTGAGCTGCACTTCCTAACCTCGTGCCAAATGTATGACCGTATTAGAGACACATATTTCCCTCAGATTACCAGATACACAAAGAATTCGAAAACAAACCAGATTTTGATAAACTCCCATATCTACTGGGTGAAATACCACAGTGTGCAATCACAGCAGCAAGATTTGTGACCTGTTGCCACGAGAAAAGGGCAACCAATGAAGAACAAACACCATTGTAAATACAACCCATTTTTGTATTCATTTATTTTCCCTTTTGTACTTTAACCATTTGCAAATCATTCCAACACAGTATATATACATAATATGACATTTGTAATGTACTTATTCTTTTGGATCTTCTGTGACTGTAATGTTAACGGTACATTATTTATCTTTATTTCACTTTTGTATATTATCTACTTCACTTGCTTTGGCAATGTTAACATATGTTTCCCATGCCAATAGAGCCCCTTGAATTGAATTGAAATAAAGTGAGAGAGAGGGCGAGGGGGAGAGAGAGAGAGGGGGGAGAGAGAGAGAGAGGAAGTGAACATGAGGTAAAGTAGGGAGTAAACACTGACTATGCACTGTAACACACACGGATACACACATACACACGTATACACACACACACGGATACACACGGATACACACATACACACGTATACACACACACACACACACGGATACACACACACAAGCCATTTTCAGAGCTCCTCTCTCACACAGGGAGGTAAAATTTAGTAATAAATAAATAAAGAGAGTCAGAAAAGAGGATCCAGGCCTGGTATCTACTGGAAATGGATACCTAGTCAGTTACACAACTGAATGTGTCTTCTGGATTTAACCCCACCCCTCTGAATCAGAGAGGTGGGGCTGCCTTAATCGACATCATTGGCACCTGGGGATCTGTTGTTGTTGTTGTCGTTTAATCTTTCTTGTTTAAAAGCAGAAAGCAGATGTTTCTACATTGCCGGCTCGGGGATTCAAATCAGCGACCTTTCGTTCTCGGCGAGAATGGTCCACCACCCAAAGGACATCCAGCTAACTTGACACAACTGTGGGAAGCACTGGAGTCAGCATCCCTGTGGAATGTTTTCGGCACTTTGTAGAGTTCATGTACTGATATATTGAGGCTGTTCTGAGGGAAAAAGGGGTGCAACTCAATATTAGGAAGGTGTTCCTAATGCCTTGCCCACTCAGTGTACTGTACTAAACTATGATGCCAAACAGACATCTTTTCTTCTGATCATACACAGTTCTGTCCTCAATCCCTAACACAGACAAACACACACATACACACACACACACACACACACACGCACATGCACATGCACGCACACACGCACACACACAAGCACACGCACACACACCTCCCATTGATTTCCTGCCGCCCCATGATCTCTTTGGCGGTGTCTTTAGCCATCACCATAGTGATCTCCTTGGAGGTGTCTTTAGCCATCACCATAGTGATATCCTTGGTGGTGTCTTTAGCCATCACCATAGTGATCTCCTTGGCGGTGCCTTTAGCCATCACCATAGTGATCTCCTTGGTGGCCTCTTTAGCCATCACCATAGTGATCTCCTTGGCGGTGTCTTCAGCAATCACCATCGTGATCTCCTTGGAGGTGTCTTTAGCCATCACCATAGTGATCTCCTTGGTGGTGTCTTTAGCCATCACCATAGTGATCTCCTTGGCGGTGTCTTTAGCCATCATCATAGTGATCTCCTTGGTGGTGTCTTTAGCCATCACCATAGTGATCTCTTTGGCGGTGTCTTTAGCCATCACCATAGTGATCTCCTTGGTGGTGTCTTTAGCCATCACCATAGTGATCTCCTTGGCGGTGTCTTTAGCCATCACCATAGTGATCTCCTTGGCGGTGTCTTTAGCCATCACCATAGTGATCTCCTTGGCGGCCTCTTTAGCCATCACCATAGTGATCTCCGGGATGATGGGTTGGCCCTTCAGGCATTATAGATGGCAGTGAGGGGCGAGGGAAGTGACACACACAAAATACTGCAGCCTTTTGGGAACTCCCTGAAGCACTTATTGACCACAGTGACAGTGCCTATTAATCTAACAAAAGGCTTAAAAGCCTGTGTGTGTGTGTGTGTGTGTGTGTGTGTGTGTGTGTGTGTGTGTGTGTGTGTGTGTGTGTGTGTGTGTGTGTGTGTGTGTGTGTGTGTGCGTGCGCGCGCGCGCGCGCGCGCGCGCGCGCGCGCGCGTGCGTGCGTGCGTGCGTGCGTGCGTGCGTGCGTGCGTGCGTGCGTGCGTGCGTGCGTGCGTGCGTGCGTGCGTGCGTGCGTGCGTGCGTGCGTGCGTGCGTGCGTGCGTGCGTGCGTGCGTGCGTGCGTGCGTGCGTGCGTGTTTGACCTAGTGTGTGTGGACAGTGATTTTTGAGCAGGGCCTCGTGCTCTCCTCTAGCCCAGGGCTATGGGCTGGAGGTTAGAAGGCTCTGCCACTCTGTGGTTTAAGGTTTTCTTTTGGCAGAAGACTACCTCCACTGGTCATGAGGCTTAAATAGCCTTAGGCTCTGACACAGGCTGTAGTTTGTGTGGGGGTTGAGGTGTTGATGGGTTGAGCTTTGGGGCTGTTCATTTGTCTCTCTCTCTCTGATGTTGGCCCTGGAACAGGAGCACTGGAACAGTAGCACTGAAACAGGAGCACTGGAACAGGAGCACTGGAACAGGAGCACTGGAACAGGAGCACTCACATAGCTCCTGTGGGCTGTTAGGGGGATGGAGCTCTGGTATTGGTCATGAGTCTGGAAGATGGTGCCGAAGAAGATGGCTGACGTTTTACATGCCCGTAACCAATTGTGCTTTGTTAGTTTTTTTGCGATGTTGGTAACTTATTTTTTTTTACTTATTTTGTACATAATGTTGCTGCTACTGTCTCTTATGATGGGAAGTAACTTCTGGACATCACAACTGGAATTACTCACCACAAACTGGAAGAATCTTTTTCTTTTAACTAGTCCGACGAGAAAGATATACTGCTCTCCTGGGAACAGGCACAGATCCACGTCATTTGCTTGAAGAAAAGATGACGTAAAAGAGGAATCAGATCGGGCTGCCTTTTGAGAATCCGTAGGCGAGCGAGTAAACTCCCACTGCCACCCATTCTACTTGCTAACATGCAATCATTGGAAAATAAAATTGATGACCTACGATTATGATTATCCTACCAACGGGACATTAAGAACTGTAATGTCTTATGTTTCACCGAGTCGTGGCTGAACAACGCCAGAGATAATATAGAGCTGGAGGGATTTTCAATGCACCGGCTATCAGGTATCAAGGTAAGACCCAGATGCAGACCGTGTCGAAGTAACAATGTTTATTACAGCAACAGGGGCAAACGTACAGGACGGCAGGCAGGCTCAGGGTCCGGTCAGGCAGAGGTCGGTAATCCAGAGGTGGGGCATAGGTACAAGATGGCAGGCAGGCTCAGGGTCAGGGGGGGTTAGAGTGATCAGGCAGGTGGGTACAGGGTCAGGACAGGCAAGGGTCAAAAACCAGGAGAACGAGTAAAGAGAGACTGGGGAAAAGCAGGGGCTGACACAAAAACGCTGGTTAGCTTGTCAAGCAAGACTAACTGGCAAAAGACAAACGGAGAACACAGGTATAAATGCACAGGGTATGATGGAGAAGATGGGCGACACCTGGAGGGGGGTGGAGACAATCACAAAGACAGGTGAAACAGATCAGGGTGTAACAATGGCAGAACAGAGAAGCTATGTCTGGTAAGACGAGGGGTGGGGATGTGTGTCTTTTTGTCAATATCAGCTATGTCTAATATTAAAGAAGTCTCGAGGTATTGCTCTCCTGAGGTAGAGTACCTTATGATAAGCTGTAGACCACACTATCTACAAATAGAGTTCTCATCTATATTATCTGTAGCCATCTATTTACCACCACAGACTGATACTGGCACTAAGACCACACTCAACCAACTCTATAAGCCATCACCATAGTGGGTCCAGGGTCCTGGTCAGTCCCTGGATGGGAGACCAGATGCTGCTGGAAGTGGTGTTGGAGGGCCAGTAGGAGGCACTCTTTCCTCTGGTCTAAAAAATATCCCAATGCCCCAGGGCAGTGATTGGGGACACTGCCCTGTGTAGGGTGCCGTCTTTCGGATGGGACGTTAAACGGGTGTCCTGACTCTCTGAGGTCATTAAAGATCCCATGGCACTTATCGTAAGAGTAGGGGTGTTAACCCCGGTGTCCTGGCTAAATTCCCAATCTGGCCCTCAAACCATCATGGTCACCTAATAATCCCCAGTTTACAATTGGCTCATTCATCCCCCTCCTCTCCCCTGTAACTACTCCCCAGGTCGTTGCTGCAAATGAGAACGTGTTCTCAGTCAACTTACCTGGTAAAATAACGGTAAAATAAAAAATAAATAAAATAAATAAGGCCATAAGCAAACAAGAAAATGCTCACCCAGAAGCGGCGCTCCTAGTGGCTGGGGACTTTAAATGCAGGCAAACTTAAATCAGTTTTACAACATTTTTACCAGTATTTCACATGTGCAACCAGAGGATGAAAAAAAACTTGGTTTAAGAGGTTTAAGAGTTTTGGTCCTGGTTGTAGAGGTGTCCCTGGCTAGGGCTGTAGAGGTGTCCCTGGCTAGGGCTGTAGAGGTGTCCCTGGCTAGGGCTGTAGAGGTGTCCCTGGCTAGGGCTGTAGAGGTGTCCCTGGCTAGGGCTGTAGAGGTGTCCCTGGCTAGGGCTATAGAGGTGTCCCTGGCTAGGGCTGTAGAGGTGTCCCTGGCTAGGGTTGTAGAGGTGTCCCTGGCTAGGGTTGTAGAGGTGTCCCTGGCTAGGGCTGTAGAGGTGTCCCTGGCTAGGGCTGTAGAGGTGTCCCTGGCTAGGGCTGTAGAGGTGTCCCTGGCTAGGGCTATAGAGGTGTCCCTGGCTTGGGCTGTAGAGGTGTCCCTGGCTAGGGCTGTAGAGGTGTCCCTGGCTAGGGCTGTAGAGGTGTCCCTGGCTAGGGCTGTAGAGGTGTCCCTGGCTAGGGCTGTAGAGGTGTCCCTGGCTAGGGCTGTAGAGGTGTCCCTGGCTAGGGCTGTAGAGATGTCCCTGACTAGGGCTGTAGAGGTGTTCCTGGCTAGGGCTGTAGAGGTGTCCCTGGCTAGGGCTGTAGAGGTGTCCCTGGCTAGGGCTGTAGAGGTGTCCCTGGCTAGGGCTGTAGAGGTGTCCCTGGCTAGGGCTGTAGAGGTGTCCCTGGCTAGGGCTGTAGAGGTGTCCCTGGCTAGGGCTGTAGAGGTGTCCCTGGCTAGGGCTGTAGAGGTGTCCCTGACTAGGGCTGTAGTGGTGTCCCTGGCTAGGGCTGTAGAGGTGTCCCTGACTAGGGCTGTAGAGGTGTCCCTGGCTAGGGCTGTAGAGGTGTCCCTGACTAGGGCTGTAGAGGTGTGCAGGTTGTAAACTTGTAAGATATGTGTGCCTGGTTCTGCTCAGAGGGTTTTGGTGTCCGCTGGTTTCTGGATGTCTGGCACACATGATTAAGGCAGGAGGTTTGGTGGTTTAGGGCTCTGGGGTTGGAGGTGTGTGTGGGTGGGTATGTGTGTGTGTGTGTGTGTGTGGGGGGGGGTCCGAGGGGGTTTAGTAGCTTTGGCTTGTCTCTCTGCTACCAGACCCTGGCTGTCTAAACGAACCCCACTGGTCCTCATTACCCTTTCCCTGGGATGTACACACACACATACACACACACACACACACAACCTCATGGTCGTTGATGAGGCTTATCAGAGGAGAACAGTGGTTTGTGATGGTTTGCCCAGATAGCCCGCGCTCCCCTGGTGACCCCGGGCTTCAGGGGTCATTACCACAGTGATGCGGGCTAATGATGCTTGGACCACACCGTGGTTGGCAAGGCAACACTATAGATGCAGTACGTCCAACTGTATGGCTGGGAGACTTGTTTTTGTGCTGATGTAGTGTGTTTCTAGATGTTTTACTTGGTTAGCAATGACACTGTGAAGTCTGGCACCATAATAAAGCCATGTTGTTTTCGTTATCAGCTTGCCCAGTTGTGAGTACAAACAAACCAACAGAGAGAGCTGCACTACAGTAGCAGGTCACACAGTTGTTTGTGCTTGTTAGTACATTAGGTTAATGTTAATAGTTGTTATAGCCTACTCATTGGAGTTTCCTTTTTTCACAGCTTGACAAATCTGACCTTGCTATTGTGTCTGTATATTCTAATTAAGCAAATAAGGCCTGAGGGGGTGTGGTATATGGGGAATATACTATGGCTAAGGGCTGTTCTTATGCAAGACGCAACTCTAAGTGCCTGGATACAGCCCTTAGCCGTGGTATATTGGCAATATACCACAAACCCCCGAGGTGCCTTATTACAATTAAAAACTGATTACCAACGTAATTAGAGCAGTAAAAATAAATGTTTCGTCATTACCGTGGTACTGTATATAGTCTGATTTACCACGGCTGTCAGCCAATCAGCATTCAGAGCTCGAACCACCGCGTTTATGATGACCTTTATACAGCATCAGAAGCCCACAGCATCTTTCCAGAGCCTGTATCTG
Source organism: Salvelinus fontinalis (assembly GCF_029448725.1). Classification (NCBI taxonomy): domain Eukaryota; kingdom Metazoa; phylum Chordata; class Actinopteri; order Salmoniformes; family Salmonidae; genus Salvelinus; species Salvelinus fontinalis. The sequence continues at coordinate 16,171,828 of NC_074696.1, forward strand.
ACTCTGCTTTTCTAACCCTCCCATATATTACTCACAGAGATAAAAAGCGATATAAGTCAGGCTGGTCACTAGAAATAGACGGCAGTTTGGGATGTTTGAAAAGGTCCTGAGGACGTCGATATCTGCCTTCCTCGGCATTCACAAAAACAAGAACAAGATCGCCCAGCACTCGGCACAAACTCAGTTCCCAATACTCTAGCAAACCGTGAGAATACTATGAATACTGATAATACCTAGCTTGTCATTTTTTTATGACTTTGTTTAAAGCCTTCCGCAAACTATAGCCCTAACCTTAACCAGTTGGAATTAATACCTAAACTGTTAACCTTTGAGTTGTTTCTGTTTTAACCCTGTAACCACGTGGAATTAACCCTGTAACCATGGGAAATTAACCCTGTAACCATGAGAAATTAACCCTGTAACCACACGGAATTAACCCTGTAACCATGAGGAATTAACCCTGTAACCATGAGGAATTAACCCTGTAACCATGGGGAATTAACCCTGTAACCATGGGGAATTAACCCTGTAACCATGAGGAATTAACCCTGTAACCACATGGAATTAACCCTGTAACCGTGAGGAATTAACCCTGTAACCGTGAGGAATTAACCCTGTAACCGTGAGGAATTAACCCTGTAACCGTGAGGAATTAACCCTGTAACCGTGAGGAATTAACCCTGTAACCATGAGGAATTAACCCTGTAACCACACGGAATTAACCCTGTAACCACACGGAATTAACCCTGTAACCACACGGAATTAACCCTGTAACCATGAGGAATTAACCCTGTAACCATGTGGAATTAACCCTTTAACCATGTGGAATTAACCATGCAACCATGTGGAATCAACCCTGTAACCATGAGGAATTAACCCTGTAACCATGAGGAATTAGCCCTGTAACCATAAGGAAATAACCCTGTAACCATGAGGAATTAACCCTGTAACCATGAGGAATTAACCCTGTAACCATAATGAAATAACCCTGTGACCATGAGGAATTAACCCTGTAACCATGAGGAATTAACCCTGTAACCATGAGGAATTAACCCTGTAACCATGAGGAATCAACCCTGTAACCATGAGGAATTAACCCTGTAACCATGAGGAATTAACCCTGTAACCACACAGAATTAAACCTGTAACCACACAGAATTAACCCTGTAACCATGAGGAATTAACCCTGTAACCACACAGAATTAAACCTGTAACCACACAGAAATAACCCTGTTACCATGAGGAATTAACCCTGTAACCATGAGGAATTAACCCTGTAACCATGAGGAATCAACCCTGTAACCATGAGGAATTAACCCTGTAACCACACAGAATTAAACCTGTAACCACACAGAATTAACCCTGTAACCATGAGGAATTAACCCTGTAACCATGAGGAATTAACCCTGTAACCACACGGAATTAACCCTGTAACCATGAGGAATTAACCCTGTGACCATGAGGAATTAACCCTGTAACCATGAGGAATTAACCCTGTGACCATGAGGAATTAACCCTGTAACCACACGGAATTAACCCTGTAACCATGAGGAATTAACCCTGTGACCATGAGGAATTAACCCTGTAACCACACGGAATTAACCCTGTAACCATGAGGAATTAACCCTGTAACCATGAGGAATTAACCCAGGAACCACTCAGAATTAACCATTTAACCACGCAGAATTAATTAATCAAAACTAGACATTCATCCATAATGCATCGAATTTCGAAGGGAAACTATGAAATCTTGTTGATATAAATATAGAAGTTAATATATTTCCACTGAAATGGGTCTGCGCCTGTAAAATATGTTTCCACAGAGAAAGCATCTGTTCAACAAGTGAAGAAGCAACATGGTGGATATGTCCCTATTGCCTAAATACACTACATTACCAAAGGTGCTCATCGAACATCTGATTCCATAGTCATGGGTATTAATATAGAGTTGTTCCCCCCTTTGCTGCTAAAGCAGCCTCCACTCTTCTGGAAAGGCTTTCCACTAGATGTTGGAACATTGCTGCAGGGACTTGCTTCCATTCAGCCACATGACCATTAGTGAGGTCGGGCACTGATGTTGGATGATTAGTCCTGGCTCGCAGTCGGCGTTCATCCCAAAGGTGTTCGATGGAGATGAGGTCAGACACACCTCATGGAGCCAGTCACACCCCATGGAGCCAGTCACACCCCATGGAGCCAGTCACACCCCATGGAGCAAGTCACACCTCATGGAGCCAGTCACACCTCATGGAGCCAGTCACACCTCATGGAGCAAGTCACACCTCATGGAGCCAGTCACACCTCATGGAGCCAGTCACACCTCATGGAGCCAGTCACACCTCATGGAGCCAGTCACACCTCATGGAGCAAGTCACACCTCATGGAGCCAGTCACACCCCATGGAGCCAGTCACACCAGTCACACCCCATGGAGCCAGTCACACCCCATGGAGCCAGTCACACCTCATGGAGCCAGCCACACCTCATGGAGCAAGTCACACCTCATGGAGCCAGTCACACCTCATGGAGCAAGTCACACCCCATGGAGCCAGTCACACCCCATGGAGCCAGTCACACCCCATGGAGCAAGTCACACCTCATGGAGCCAGTCACACCCCATGGAGCCAGTCACACCCCATGGAGCAAGTCACACCTCATGGAGCCAGTCACACCTCATGGAGCCAGTCACACCTCATGGAGCAAGTCACACCTCATGGAGCCAGTCACACCTCATGGAGCTAGAAACACCAGTCACACCTCATGGAGCCAGTCACACCTCATGGAGCCAGTCACACCAGTCACACCCCATGGAGCCAGTTACACCCCATGGAGCCAGTCACACCTCATGGAGCCAGTCACACCAGTCACCCCCCATGGAGCAAGTCACACCTCATGGAGCCAGTCACACCTCATGGAGCAAGTCACACATCATGGAGCCAGTCACACCCCATGGAGCAAGTCACACCTCATGGAGCCAGTCACACCTCATGGAGCAAGTCACACCGGTCACACCTCATGGAGCCAGTCACACCTCATGGAGCAAGTCACACCTCATGGAGCAAGTCATACCTCATGGAGCAAGTCACACCTCATGGAGCCAGTCACACCTCATGGAGCCAGTCACACCTCATGGAGCCAGTCACACCTCATGGAGCCAGTCACACCAGTCACACCTCATGGAGCCAGTCACATCTCATGGAGCCAGTCACACCCCATGGAGCGAGTCACACCCCATGGAGCGAGTCACACCCCATGGAGCTAGTCACACCTCATGGAGCCAGTCACACTTCATGGAGCCAGTCACACCAGTCACACCTCATGGAGCCAGTCACATCTCATGGAGCCAGTCACACCCCATGAAGCCAGTCACACCTCATGGAGCCAGTCACATCTCATGGAGCGAGTCACACCCCATGAAGCCAGTCACACCTCATGGAGCCAGTCACACCTCATGGAGCTAGAAACACCAGTCACACTTTATGGAGCCAGTCACACCTCATGGAGCCAGTCACACCTCATGGAGCCAGTCACACCTCATGGAGCCAGTCACACCTCATGGAGCCAGTCACACCCCATGGAGCCAGTCACATCTCATGGAGCGAGTCACACCCCATGAAGCCAGTCACACCTCATGGAGCCAGTCACACCTCATGGAGCCAGTCACACCTCATGGAGCCAGTCACACCTCATGGAGCCAGTCACACCCCATGGAGCCAGTCACACCTCATGGAGCCAGTCACACCTCATGGAGCCAGTCACACCTCATGGAGCCAGTCACACCTCATGGAGCCAGTCGCACCAGTCACACCTCATGGAGCCAGTCACACCCCATGGAGCCAGTCACACCCCATGGAGCCAGTCACACCTCATGGAGCCAGTCACACCTCATGGAGCCAGTCACACCTCATGGAGCCAGTCACACCTCATGGAGCCAGTCACACCCCATGGAGCCAGTCACACCTCATGGAGCCAGTCACACCTCATGGAGCCAGTCACACCCCATGGAGCCAGTAACACCTCATGGAGCCAGTCACACATCATGGAGCCAGTCACACCTCATGGAGCCCGTCACATCTCATGGAGCCAGTCACACCAGTAAAAACTCATGGAGCAAGTCACACCTCATGGAGCCAGTCACACGTCATGGAGCCAGTCACACCAGTCACACCTCATGGAGCCAGTCACACCAGTAACACCTCATGGAGCCAGTCACACCAGTAACACCTCATGGAGCCAGTCACACCTCATGGAGCCAGTCACACGTCATGGAGCCAGCCACACCAGTCACACCTCATGGAGCCAGTCACACCTCATGGAGCCAGTCACACCAGTCACACCTCATGGAGCCAGTCACACCTCATGGAGCCGGTCACACCAGTCACACCTCATGGAGCCAGTCACACCTCATGGAGCCATTTACACCAGTCACACCTCATGGAACCAGTCACACCTCATGGAGCCAGTCACACCAGTCACACCTCATGGAGCCAGTCACACCCCATGGAGCCAGTCACACCTCATGGAGCCAGTCACACCAGTCACACCACATGGAGCCAGTCACACCACATGGAGCCAGTCACACCCCATGGAGCCAGTCACACCCCATGGAGCCAGTCACACCTCATGGAGCCAGTTACACCAGTCACACCTCATGGAGCCAGTCACACCTCAAGGAGCCAGTCACATCTCATGGAGCCAGTCACACCTCATGGAGCCAGTCACACCTCATGGAGCCAGTCACACCAGTCACATCTCATGGAACAGTCACACCTCATGGAGCCAGTCACACCTCATGGAGCCAGTCACACTTCATGGAGCCAGTCACACCATTCACACCTCATGGAGCCAGTCACACCTCATGGAGCCAGTCACACCCCATGGAGCCAGTCACACCCCATGGAGCCAGTCACACCAGTCACACCTCAAGGAGCCAGTCACACCTCATGGAGCCAGTCACACCCCATGGAGCCAGTCACACCTCATGGAGCCAGTCACACCTCATGGAGCCAGTCACACTTCATGGAGCCAGTCACACCAGTCACACCTCATGGAGCCAGTCACACCTCATGGAGCCAGTCACACCTCATGGAGCCAGTCACACCTCATGGAGCCAGTCACACCTCATGGAGCCAGTCACACCAGTCACACCTCATGGAGCCAGTCACACCTCAAGGAGCCAGTCACATCTCATGGAGCCAGTCACACCTCATGGAGCCAGTCACACCTCATGGAGCCAGTCACACCAGTCACATCTCATGGAACAGTCACACCTCATGGAGCCAGTCACACCTCATGGAGACAGTCACACGTCATGGAGCCAGCCACACCAGTCACACCTCATGGAGCCAGTCACACCTCATGGAGCCAGTCACACCAGTCACACCTCATGGAGCCAGTCACACCTCATGGAGCCAGTCACACCAGTCACACCTCATGGAGCCAGTCACACCTCATGGAGCCATTTACACCAGTCACACCTCATGGAACCAGTCACACCTCATGGAGCCAGTCACACCAGTCACACCTCATGGAGCCAGTCACACCCCATGGAGCCAGTCACACCTCATGGAGCCAGTCACACTTCATGGAGCCAGTCACACTTCATGGAGCCAGTCACACCAGTCACACCACATGGAGCCAGTCACACCCCATGGAGCCAGTCACACCCCATGGAGCCAGTCACACCTCATGGAGCCAGTTACACTTCATGGAGCCAGTCACACCAGTCACACCTCATGGAGCCAGTCACACCTCATGGAGCCAGTCACACCTCATGGAGCCAGTCACACTTCATGGAGCCAGTCACACCAGTCACACCTCATGGAGCCAGTCACACCTCAAGGAGCCAGTCACATCTCATGGAGCCAGTCACACCTCATGGAGCCAGTCACACCTCATGGAGCCAGTCACACCTCATGGAGCCAGTCACACCAGTCACACCTCATGGAGCCAGTCACACCTCATGGAGCCATTTACACCAGTCACACCTCATGGAACCAGTCACACCTCATGGAGCCAGTCACACCAGTCACACCTCATGGAGCCAGTCACACCCCATGGAGCCAGTCACACCTCATGGAGCCAGTCACACTTCATGGAGCCAGTCACACTTCATGGAGCCAGTCACACCAGTCACACCACATGGAGCCAGTCACACCCCATGGAGCCAGTCACACCCCATGGAGCCAGTCACACTTCATGGAGCCAGTCACACCAGTCACACCTCATGGAGCCAGTCACACCTCATGGAGCCAGTCACACCTCATGGAGCCAGTCACACTTCATGGAGCCAGTCACACCAGTCACACCTCATGGAGCCAGTCACACCTCAAGGAGCCAGTCACATCTCATGGAGCCAGTCACACCTCATGGAGCCAGTCACACCTCATGGAGCCAGTCACACCAGTCACATCTCATGGAACAGTCACACCTCATGGAGCCAGTCACACCTCATGGAGCCAGTCACACTTCATGGAGCCAGTCACACCATTCACACCTCAAGGAGCCAGTCACACCTCATGGAGCCAGTCACACCCCATGGAGCCAGTCACACCCCATGGAGCCAGTCACACCAGTCACACCTCAAGGAGCCAGTCACACCTCATGGAGCCAGTCACACCCCATGGAGCCAGTCACACCTCATGGAGCCAGTCACACCTCATGGAGCCAGTCACACTTCATGGAGCCAGTCACACCAGTCACACCTCATGGAGCCAGTCACACCTCATGGAGCCAGTCACACCTCATGGAGCCAGTCACACCTCATGGAGCCAGTCACACTTCATGGAGCCAGTCACACCAGTCACACCTCATGGAGCCAGTCACACCTCAAGGAGCCGGTCACATCTCATGGAGCCAGTCACACCTCATGGAGCCAGTCACACCTCATGGAGCCAGTCACACCAGTCACATCTCATGGAACAGTCACACCTCATGGAGCCAGTCACACCTCATGGAGCCAGTCACACTTCATGGAGCCAGTCACACCATTCACACCTCAAGGAGCCAGTCACACCTCATGGAGCCAGTCATACCCCATGGAGCCAGTCACACCCCATGGAGCCAGTCACACCAGTCACACCTCAAGGAGCCAGTCACACCTCATGGAGCCAGTCACACCCCATGGAGCCAGTCACACCTCATGGAGCCAGTCACACCTCATGGAGCCAGTCACACTTCATGGAGCCAGTCACACCAGTCACACCTCATGGAGCCAGTCACACCTCATGGAGCCAGTCACACTTCATGGAGCCAGTCACACCAGTCACACCTCATGGAGCCAGTCACACCTCAAGGAGCCAGTCACACCTCACAGAGCCAGTCACACCTCAAGGAGCCAGTCACATCTCAAGGAGCCAGACACATCTCACGGAGCCAGTCACACCAGTCACATCTCATGGAACAGTCACACCTCATGGAGCCAGTCACACCTCACGGAGCCAGTCACATCTCATGGAGCCATTCACACCAGTCACACCTCATGGAGCTAGTCACACCTCAAGGAGCCAGTCACATCTCACGGAGCCAGTCACACCAGTCACATCTCATGGAACAGTCACACCCCATGGAGCCAGTCACACCTCACGGAGCCAGTCACACCTCACGGAGCCAGTCACACCTCATGGAGCCATTCACACCTCATGGAGCCATTCACACCAGTCACACCTCATGGAGCCAGTCACACTTCATGGAGCCAGTCACACCAGTCACACCTCACGGAGCCAGTCACACCTCATGGAGCCAGTCACACCAGTCACACCTCATGGAGCCAGTCACACCTCATGGAGCCAGTCACACCAGTCACACCTCATGGAGCCAGTCACACCTCATGGAGCCAGTCACACCTCATGGAGCCAGTCACACCTCATGAAGCCAGTCACACCTCATGGAGCCAGTCACACCTCATGGAGCCAGACACACCTCATGGAGCCAGTCACACCTCATGGAGCCAGTCACACCTCATGGAGCCAGTCACACCTCATGGAGCTAGTCACACCTCATGGAGCCAGTCATACCTCATGGAGCCAGTCACACCAGTCACACCTCATGGAGCCAGTCACATCTCATGGAGCCAGTCACACCCCATGGAGCCAGTCACACCTCATGGAGCCAGTCACACCTCATGGAGCCAGTCACACCTCATGGAGCCAGTCACACCCCATGGAGCCAGTCACACCTCATGGAGCCAGTCACATCTCATGGAGCCAGTCACACCTCATGAAGCCAGTCACACCTCATGGAGCCAGACACACGTCACGGAGCCAGTCACACCCCATGGAGCCAGTCACACCCCATGGAGCCAGTCACACTTCATGAAGCCAGTCACACCTCATGGAGCCAGTCACACCCCATGGAGCCAGTCACACCCCATGGAGCCAGTCACACTTCATGGAGCCAGTCACACCTCATGGAGCCAGTCACACCTCATGGAGCCAGTCACATCTCATGGAGCCAGACACACCTCATGGAGCCAGTCACACTTCATGGAGCCAGTCACACCTCATGGAGCCAGTCACACCTCATGGAGCCAGTCACATCTCATGGAGCCAGTCACACCACGCCAGACTGCAGGTCGGTTTAATACTACAGAGACTGTAATGACCTCGTGTTGTAACAACATGGATACGTATTCCTGTGTCCTTATTTCATCTGTGGAATTAGAACAGGTTCTTCCGGACAGTTATAGTGGGTCTGCATCATTAATCAATGAACCCATCGATTAATCCTAATCAAGTGATTGATTTGAGTTTCTCTCAGCTGACGTAGGTAGTTACTCATCACAGAGTCTGGGAGACTCGTCCATCAGAGTGACACCTTTTGGGAATCAAGGCTAGACATTGTGAAATGAAAACCCATCGGAACCCAGGGAGATGGCTCCTCCATTCGGGTTTATTGGCATAGAACGGACAGATAGCCACACTTTGTATTGACTTCTTCACTGTATCATTTCCCAGTTGGAGTGCTTTACTGTTCTGTCTTGACTTTATATTTTTCATAATTGACTGAGCCTTTGGTTAGAGAATAGCTCAGGGAGTGGGTATTGATCTTACAGACGCATGTGGGATCATTTTGTTAAGTTATTCGTTTTATGAATATCTCTCTCTCTATCAATGTCTCTCTCTATCCCTGTCTCCTATCTTTCTGCCTCCACCTTTTTCCAATGGAAAAATGTTCAAGACAATAGAAAGCTTATGGACATCTAGTCTAGACTTTGTACACATCAAAATCCTATGAAAGGCCTCAAGGTGCTCAGTGGT
>NC_074696.1:16188380-16190880 GCF_029448725.1 Salvelinus fontinalis
AAAAAAAAAAGAGATAAAAAGAAAGAGAGAAGTAGAATGGAGAGGGATAGAGAAATATGTTATGAGGGAGATAGAGATAGAGATAGAGAAATATGTTATGAGGGAGATAGAGAGAGATAGAGAAATATGTTATGAGGGAGAGAGAGAGATAGAGATAGAGAAATATGTTATGAGGGAGAGAGAGATAGAGATAGAGATACATGTGTTAGGAGGAAGAGAGAGAGAGAGAGAGATAGAGATAAATATGTTATGAGGGAGAGAGAGAGAGATAGAGAAATATGTTTGGAGGAAGAGAGAGAGAGATAGAGATAAATATGTTATGAGGGAGAGAGAGAGAGAGATAGAGAAATATGTTAGGAAGAAGAGAGAGAGAGATAGAGATAGAGATAAATATGTTATGAGGGAGAGAGAGAGATAGAGAAATATGTTAGGAGGAAGTGAGAGAGAGATAGAGATAGAGATAAATATGTTATGAGCGAGAGAGAGAGTGAGAGAGAGAGTGATGAGAGATAGAGAGAGGAGTTGAGCGAGTGACGTGAGAGAGAGATAGAGATACATAAATATGTTAGGAGGAAGAGAGATAGAGGAAAGGAAGGGAAAGAATGAGAGTGAGAGAGGTGGAGGTACTGTATAATAAGGTGATACAAATATATGATGATAAAAAGAGAAAGAAATAGAGTTTTAACAAGTTAAAACAAGTGATGTGACATGACTTCAGTATGACAGACTGGAATGTGATAGTCCAGTTTCATCCCACCACTCTGCACTAGTGTAGCCAGACATGAGTTGGTGGGTGGGCCTGCAGAAATGCTGGTGGGTCAAAAACAAAACAAAAATAGCTGACTTTGTATAATCTTACACATTTTGCCATCTAGCCAATATAAATATTTGCAGTAGTATAGCTAATCTCATGCTATTCTACACATTTTGCCAGGAGGCTGAGTGAAAATGTTGCTGTTTTAAAGCTATTTAAAGCTAATATATAGGTGTGTTGACTGTGATAAAGGCAATGTTTTATGGGTGGTCTTATTGACTAAATGAACAAATGAAGTGGGCAGTGGCCTGGTGCATGTAGCCATAGAAGCACAGTGACATATGCCTCAATGCAGTCATATTGGTGGCTTATTGGAGGAGTGGCTTTCAGTTAGTTAGCTTTGGCCACCCATCCCATGAGAGTAAATGTCATTCCAGTACACTGCTAGCTATGACTTTTATCTGATTTACATGTACGTACAGGTAAACATACCATTATTATTATTTATTTTTGCTCAATCTGATTGGGTGGGCCTGGCTCCCAGTGGGTGGACCCGTGCCTACGTGACTGTGACACACTGACACTGGGGATACTTGGCTCTAGAAGGGGAATTTAGATTCCATCTGTTAGACTTGTTGTCCTTCCTACTACTTGTCATTTCATTGCGGAGCTCGTTTCCCGGTTAGCACTAAATTGCTAGCCATACCTTCTTTTTTTTTTACTGTCTATAAAACAGTGGCATTATATGGACCTTGGGATCACCGTTTTACAGTATCCTATCTCCAGCATTTACTGTTCTGCAGTAAACTTCCTATGGAATTCTAAGGGCTGTTGGGGTAGATGTTGGTCCCTAACCGCAGATCTAGAATCAGATTGCTTTATGTTAGGGGCATTGGACAAATAGTACCTGACACTATATCACTGGTTAGTGGTTTGGATCGTATAGAAGAGACACATGGCGTATATATTGTACTCATGTATATATGAAGGGTTTGGTTTTTTACAGCACTAACTTTTTGAAAAACTAGTATACAGTGTGCACCATATACAGTATATATATACAGTACCAGTCAAAAGTTTGGACACACATACTCATTCAAGGGTTTTACTTTATTTTTTACTATTTTCTGCATTGCAGAATAATAGTGAAGACATCAAAACTGTGAAATAACAAATACGGAAACATGTAGTAATCAAAGAAGTGTTAAACAAATCAACACATACTTTAGATTTTAGATTCTTCAAAGTAGCCACCCTTTGCCTTTATGACAGCTTTACATACTCTTGGCATTCTCTCAAGCAGCTTCATGAGGTAGTCACCTGAAATACACTTAACAGGTGCTCCTTGTTAGAAGTTAATTTGTGGAATTTCTTTCCTTCTTAATTTGTTTGAGCCAATCAGTTGTGTTGTGACAAGGTATTGGTGCTATACAGAAGATAGCCCTATTTGGTAAAATACCAGGTTCATATTTCTTCAACACTTTGTTGGTTACTACATGATTCTATATGCATTATTTCATAGTTTTGATGTCTTCACTATTATTCTACAATGTGGAAAATAGTAAAAATAAGGAAAAAACCCTTGAATGAATAGGTTTGTCCAAACTTTTGACTGGTACTGTGTATATATAGTTCCTCCATACTTTGGTGCAATAGTTGCCGAATATTGGACTGCTATGAGTTTTTTTGTCTCAAACAAAGAAACAGATGCATATTTGCAGGTCATTTGGATATATGCTGGCTTCC
>NC_074696.1:16195880-16218380 GCF_029448725.1 Salvelinus fontinalis
AGGTAGCGGTCCTGCTGCTGGGTTGTTGCCCTCCTACGGCCTCCTCCACGTCTCCTGATGTACTGGCCTGTCTCCTGGTAGTGCCTCCATGCTCTGGACACTACGCTGACAGACACAGCAAACCTTCTTGCCACAGCTTGCATTGATGTGCCATCCTGGATGAGCTGCACTACCTGAACCACTTGTGTGGGTTGTAGACTCCGTCTCATGCTACCACTAGAGTGAAAGCACCGCCAGCATTCAAAAGTGACCAAAACATCAGCCAGGAAGCATAGGAACTGAGAAGTGGTCTGTGTTCACCACCTGCAGAACCACTCCTTTATTGGGGGTGTCTTGCTAATTACCTATAATTTCCACCTATTGTCTATTCCATTTGCACAACAGCATGTGAAATTTATTGTCAATCAGTGTTGCTTCCTAAGTGGACAGTTTGATTTCACAGAAGTGTGATTGACTTGGAGTTACATTGTGTTGTTTAAGTGTTCCCTTTATTTTTTTGAGCAGTGTGTATATATATATATATATATATATATATATATATATATATATATATATATATATATATATACACACACATATATATATATATATATATATATATATATGATGTATGTATACACACATACATCTTTTTTAAATATATGTTCCTTTATTATTTTCCTCTAACCCTACTCAACTAATGGGCAACAACACTTAGGCTTGTACTTCCAGCTCATACATACTAGATGCATTTTACGGAACCTTGGTCTTACTGTTATGGGTCTGCCATCTCCACTGGAAACTATTGAATTGGTGTCAGGTCTTGAACCATCTGTTATCTCCACTGGGATCTATTGAATTGGTGTCAGGTCTTGAACCATCTGCCATCTCCACTGGAATTTACTGAATTGGTGTCAGGTCTTGAACCATCTGTCATCTCCAATGGAATTTATTGAATTGGTGTCATGTCTTGAACCATCTGCCATCTCCACTGGAATCTACTGAATTGGTGTCAGGTCTTGAACCATCTGCCATCTCCACTGGAATATATTTAATTGGTGTCAGGTCTTGAACCATCTGCCATCTCCACTGGAATCTATTGAATTGGTATTAAGTCTTGAACTATCTGTCATCTCCACTGGAATCTATTGAATTGGTTTGAAGTCTTGAACAATCTGCCATCTCCACTGGAATCTCCTGAATTGGTGTCAGGTCTAAAACCATCTGCCATCTCCACTGGAATATATTTAATTGGTGTCAGGTCTTGAACCATCTGTCATCTCCACTGGAATCTACTGAATTGGTGTTAAGTCTTGAACCATCTGCCATCTCCACTGGAATCTCCTGAATTGGTGTCAGGTCTAAAACCATCTGCCATCTCCACTGGAATATATTTAATTGGTGTCAGGTCTTGAACCATCTGTCATCTCCACTGGAATCTATTGAATTGGTGTTAAGTCTTGAACCATCTGTCATCTCCACTGGAATCTATTGAATTGGTTTGAAGTCTTGAACAATCTGCCATCTCCACTGGAATCTCCTGAATTGGTGTCAGGTCTTGAACCATCTGCCATCTCCACTGGAATATATGTAATTGGTGTCAGGTCTTGAACCTCCTGCCATCTCCACTGGAATCTATTGTATTGGTGTTAAGTCTTGAACCATCTGTCATCTCCACTGGAATCTATTGCATTGGTGTTAAGTCTTGAACCATCTGTCATCTCCACTGGAATCTATTTCATTGGTGTTAAGTCTTGAACCATCTGCCATCTCCCCTGGAAACTATTCAAAGTGTTAGTCCATATGTTGGGCTGAGTACTATATTTCCCAGAATTGTATCTAAAGCCGCATAATATTCTTGTCTTGGATACATAATATGTTGTGTATGAGTGTGTATATGGAGTGGATAGACCCGTCGATGACTTCTTGTTTTCTGTCTGATGGTTTCCTGTGTGTTATTGTGCTGCATTGATTGTCCTCAGATTGCTACCGGAGGCGAGGAATGATCCACTGCAAATGGAGCCTTCCAGGATGTGATCCTCTGTTTGTCTTAGATAGAGGGAGGAGAAGGAGGGGGAGAAAAGAGCGGGAGGAGTGTAATATTGGAAGATTGGGGAGGATGAAAACGAGGAGTAAAATGGCAGCCAATTTAGAGCTGAGGAGAAATGGAGAGGGAACTGGGGCGATTGGGCAATTTAAAGAAACACCAGGGATTGTATTCAGCCTACGCTACATTTCCAACTGACACACACTCGGGCCCCCCCCCCCACACACACACACACACACACACACACACACACACACACACACACACACACACACACACACACACACACACACACACACACACACACACACACACACACACACACACACACACACACACACACACACACACACACACACACACCCATTACATATTTCTAGTAATGGGTGCAACTGTCCATGGTTTAACGTAGTACTCACAGCCCTGTTACAGAGGGCCTTCATGTGTCGATGTATCTGCTATGTCAGTCTTGTGTGCCCACTGTAAGAGCTGTTCACTAACCCCTTCATGGTCTTCAAGACATTCTGCTCTTCCATAACTCCCTCTGGCCATCTGAGAGTGAATCAAGTCTAACAGGGGTTTGCTTATATTTGTTTCACACATGTGAACACACGTACATGCTAGGCTACCTGCATGTATGTGTGTGTCTGAGGAATACAGTTTATATTGGCAGCTTTATGAAATGTGCATGAGTTCTTCTGCTTGATTCCATTTTGCTCTCAGCCTGTAAGACCTGATTCAGTTACTCCAGATATGTGTGTGTGTGTGTGTGTGTGTGTGTGTGTGTGTGTGTGTGTGTGTGTGTGTGTGTGTGTGTGAGAGAGAGAGAGAGAGAACATAGAGGGATAGCGAGTGGACTTGAGTGACAGACAGAGAGGAAGATAAAGGGGGAAGAGTGTAGAGTGAGAAAGGATATGAGGGAGAGATAGAGGAACCCTTGTGTGTCCAGTGGCTTATAAAAAAATCCATTATGGCTGACGGTGTATCAGTCTCCTCTCTCCTAGATGGTGTAAATGTACAGGGTGAGACACAGTGTATCAGTCTCCTCTCTCCTAGATGGTGTAAATGTACAGGGTGAGACACAGTGTATCAGTCTCCTCTCTCCTAGATGGTGTAAATGTACAGGGTGAGGCACAGTGTATCAGTCTCCTCTCTCCTAGATGGTGTAAATGTACAGGGTGAGACACAGTGTATCAGTCTCCTCTCTCCTAGATGGTGTAAATGTACAGGGTGAGGCAAATATAAGCACATATGTGATATGCTGTACACCTGGGGAAATAGCTGTGTGAGCACAAACACACACACACACACACTCTCTCTTTCTCCTCTCCCTCTCTCTCACCCACACACACACAAGCATACGCACACTCACGCACACACGTGCACTCATACATGTGCACACCCACAAGCACACTCTTCTCTGTATGTCTAAATTCTCAGCTCAGCTCAACAAAGGAAATAAGGCTCTAGCTGACAATCCCCCCGTCCGCTTTCTGGCCTGGCTCTTTTTAAGGCTCAATACACGTTTACTGGCACAATGTTAATTTAACAGGGCTGATACAGTACATACCCCTGTGTGTGTGTGTGTGTGTGTGTGTGTGTGTGTGTGTGTGTGTGTGTGTGTGTGTGTGTGTGTGTGTGTGTGTGTGTGTGTGTGTGTGTGTGTGTGTGTGTGTGTGTGTGTGTGTGTGTGTGTGTGTGTGTGTACACACTGTGGTCCTGTCTGATTCAGCTGTATTCTGCCTCGACATCCTCCTATCTATGGGTTGGTTGTGAAGAAGGATAATATATACGAAGTACACCAAACATTAATAACACCTTCCTAATATTGAGTTGTACCCCATTTTGCCCTCATAACAGCCTCAATTTGTTGGAGCACGGACTCTGCTAGGTGTTGTGTCAAGTTGGCTGGATGTCCTTTGGGTGGTGGACCATTCTTGGTACAGTACATACAGGAAACTGTTGTGCGTGAAAAACCCAGCAGCGTTGCAGTTCTTGACACAAAACGGGGTACCTGGCACCTACAATCATACCCCTTCAAAGGTACTTCAAACTTTTGTCTTGCCTATTCACCAGGTGAATGACACACATAGACAATCCATGTCTCAATTGTGTCAAGGCTTAAAAACCCTTCTTTAACCTGTCTCCTCCGATTCCCCTACTCCGTGTAGAATGATGAACTACAATTACACTTGTACAGATAGATAGACAAACAGTGAAAGAGGGGTATGGTGACAGAGAGAGAGAAAGGGAGATAGATAGAGATAGAAATAGAGAGTGAGTGAGTGAGTGAGTGTGTGAGTGAGTGAGTGAGTGAGTGAGTGAGTGAGTGAGTGAGTGAGTGAGTGAGTGAGTGAGTGAGCGAGCGAGTGAGTGAGTGAGTGAGTGATAAAGAGAGAGAGAGAGAAAGATAGAGAGAAAGAGAGGGATGAAGGGCTAGAAAACTAGAGAGGGAGGGAGGGAAATATAAAGTTGAATGGAAGAGTAGAGTCCCCCTCTGTCCTGCTCCAATGACCCGCTGAAAGGAAGATGAAAGAGGGGGATACACACACACTGCATCACTACCAGATCTACATATCACTCAGGATACACACACACTGCATCACTACCAGATCTACATCTCACTCAGGATACACACACACTGCATCACTACCAGATCTACATATCACTCAGGATACACACACACTGCATCACTATCCGATCTACATATCACTCAGGATACACACACACTGCATCACTACCAGATCTACATCTCACTCAGGATACACACACACTGCATCACTACCAGATCTACATATCACTCAGGATACACACACACTGCATCACTATCCGATCTACATATCACTCAGGATACACACACACTGCATCACTACCAGATCTACATCTCACTCAGGATACACACACACTGCATCACTACCAGATCTACATATCACTCAGGATACACACACACTGCATCACTATCCGATCTACATATCACTCAGGATACACACACACTGCATCACTACCAGATCTACATATCACTCAGGATACACACACACTGCATCACTACCAGATCTACATATCACTCAGGATACACACACACTGCATCACTACCAGATCTACATATCACTCAGGATACACACACTGCATCACTATCCGATCTACATATCACTCAGGATACACACACACTGCATCACTACCAGATCTACATATCACTCAGGATACACACACACTGCATCACTACCAGACCTACATATCACTCAGGATACACACACACTGCATCACTACCAGATCTACATATCACTCAGGATACACACACACTGCATCACTATCCGATCTACATATCACTCAGGATACACACACACTGCATCACTACCAGATCTACATATCACTCAGGATACACACACACTGCATCACTACCAGATCTACATCTCACTCAGGATACACACACACTGCATCACTACCAGATCTACATCTCACTCAGGATACACACACACTGCATCACTACCAGATCTACATATCACTCAGGATACACACACACTGCATCACTACCAGATCTACATATCACTCAGGATACACACACACTGCATCACTACCAGATCTACATATCACTCAGGATACACACACACTGCATCACTACCAGACCTACATATCACTCAGGATACACACTGCATCACTACCAGATCTGCATATCCCTCAGGATACACACACACTGCATCACTACCAGATCTGCATATCCCTCAGGATACACACACACTGCATCACTACCAGATCTGCATATCCCTCAGGATACACACACAAAATATGCACTGAGTGCGGTAACCCAGGCGATAACACATGTTTGTGACTTGGTCCCCGTTGAGAAAGAAGATGAAATAGCGAGGGACAGAGAGAAGAAAGAATGTTGGTTTTCTTCAAACTGTTATTGAATTTTCTATGACAACCTGAAATTGTGGCGACAGGCATTTGAGCTATCGTAACCATATTAGCACAGTCCCCAGAGGGATGTGTGTGTGTGTGCGTGTGCGTGTGCGTGTGTGTGCGTACGTGTGTGTGTGTACAGAATGTGTGTATGTGTGTGTACAATATGTGTGTGTGTGTACAATATGTGTGTGTGTACAGTGTGTGTGTGTGTGTGTTAGCGAAAGCCCAGGGGAGAATCCTCTCTAATCACACGCATTTGACAGAGCCAAACATGGGGAGTTCCCTAGAGCTCATCCCTCTTCCCTGCTTCGATGTTGGAGCACACACACATGTGTGGGCGTGGGGGACTGTCTCGTTGTGAACTAAATAACAACAGGAGTTTAGCAGGACTGGTTGTGAACTAAAGAACTACAGGAGTTCAGTAGGACTGGTTGTGAACTAAAGAACAACAGGAGTTTAGCAGGACTGGTTGTGAACTAAAGAACAACAGGAGTTTAGCAGGACTGGTTGTGAACTAAAGAACAACAGGAGTTTAGTAGGACTGGTTGTGAACTAAAGAACAACAGGAGTTCAGTAGGACTGGTTGTGAACTAAAGAACTACAGGAGTTCAGCAGGACTGGTTGTGAACTAAAGAACAACAGGAGTTTAGTAGGACTGGTTGTGAACTAAAGAACAACAGGAGTTCAGTAGGACTGGTTGTGAGCTAAAGAACAACAGGAGTTCAGTAGGACTGGTTGTGAACTAAAGAACAACAGGAGTGTAGTAGGACTGGTTGTGAACTAAAGAACAACAGGAGTTTAGTAGGACTGGTTGTGAACTAAAGAACAACAGGAGTGTAGTAGGACTGGTTGTGAACTAAAGAACAACAGGAGTTTAGTAGGACTGGTTGTGAACTAAAGAACAACAGGAGTTTAGCAGGACTGGTTGTGAACTAAAAGAACAACAGGAGTTTAGTAGGACTGGTTGTGAACTAAAGAACAACAGGAGTTCAGTAGGACTGGTTGTGAACTAAAGAACAACAGGAGTTCAGTAGGACTGGTTGTGAATTAAGAACAACAGGAGTTTAGTAGGACTGGTTGTGAACTAAAGAACAACAGGAGTTCAGCAGGACTGGTTGTGAACTAAAGAACAACAGGAGTTTAGTAGGACTGTTTGTGAACTAAAGAACAACAGGAGTTCAGCAGGACCATTGCAATGAATGTCTACTATTTTGATAGTGCTATAATCTCTACTATTTTGACAGGGCTATTGTCTCTACTATTTTGACAAGGCTATTATCTCTACTAATGTATCTACTATTGTCTCTAGTCTTCTGACAAGGCTATTGTCTCTACAATTTTGACAAGCCTATTTTCTCTACTCTTTTGACAGGGTTTTGTCTCTACTATTTAGACAGTGTTGTGTCTACTATTTAGACAGGGTTGTATCTCTACTATTTTGACAGGGTTGTATCTCTACTATTTTGACAGGGTTATATCGCTACTATTTTGACAGGGTTGTATCTCTACTATTTTGACAGGGTTGTATCTCTACTATTTTGACAGGGTTATATCGCTACTATTTTGACAGTGTTGTATCTCTACTATTTTGACAGGGTCGTGTCTCTACTATTTAGACATGGTTATGTCGCTACTATTTTGACAGTGTTGTATCTCTACTATTTTGACAGGGTCGTGTCTCTACTATTTTGACAGGGTTGTGTCTCTACTATTTTGACAGGGTTGTGTCTCTACTATTTTGACAGGGTCGTGTCTCTACTATTTTGACAGGGTTGTGTCTCTACTATTTTGACAGGGTTGTATCTCTACTATTTTGACAGGGTTGTATCTCTACTATTTTGACAGGGTTGTATCTCTACTATTTTGACAGGGTTGTATCTCTACTATTTTGACAGGGTTGTATCTCTACTATTTTGACAGGGTTGTATCTCTACTATTTTGACAGAGTTGTATCTCTACTATTTTGACAGGGTTGTGTCTCTACTATTTTGACAGGGTTGTGTCTCTACTATTTTGACAGGGTTGTATCTCTACTATTTTGACAGAGTTGTATCTCTACTATTTTGACAGGGTTGTGTCTCTACTATTTTGACAGGGTTGTGTCTCTACTATTTTGACAGGGTTGTGTCTCTACTATTTTGACAGGGTTGTGTCTCTACTATTTTGACAGGGTTGTGTCTCTACTATTTTGACAGGGTTGTATCTCTACTATTTTGACAGGGTTGTATCTCTACTATTTTGACAGGGTTGTATCTCTACTATTTTGACAGGGTCGTGTCTCTACTATTTTGACAGGGTCGTATCTCTACTATTTTGACAGGGTCGTGTCTCTACTATTTTGACAGGGTTGTATCTCTACTATTTTGACAGGGTTGTGTCTCTACTATTTTGACAGGGTTGTGTCTCTACTATTTTGACAGGGTTGTATCTCTACTATTTTGACAGTGTTGTATCTCTACTATTTTGACAGGGTTGTGTCTCTACTATTTTGACAGGGTTGTGTCTCTACTATTTTGACAGGGTTGTATCTCTACTATTTTGACAGGGTTGTATCTCTACTATTTTGACAGGGTTGTATCTCTACTATGTTGACAGGGTTGTATCTCTACTATTTTGACAGGGTTGTATCTCTACTATTTTGACAGGGTTGTGTCTCTACTATTTTGACAGGGTTGTGTCTCTACTATTTTGACAGGGTTGTGTCTCTACTATTTTGACAGGGTTGTATCTCTACTATTTTGACAGAGTTGTGTCTCTACTATTTTGACAGGGTTGTGTCTCTACTATTTTGACAGGGTTGTATCTCTACTATTTTGACAGGGTTGTGTCTCTACTATTTTGACAGGGTTGTGTCTCTACTATTTTGACAGGGTTGTATCTCTACTATTTTGACAGGGTTGTGTCTCTACTATTTTGACAGGGTTGTGTCTCTACTATTTTGACAGGGTTGTATCTCTACTATTTTGACAGGGTTGTGTCTCTACTATTTTGACAGGGTTGTGTCTCTACTATTTTGACAGGGTTGTGTCTCTACTATTTTGACAAGGTTGTGTCTCTACTATTTTGACAGTGTTGTGTCGTTACTATTTTGACAGGGTTGTATCTCTACTCTTTTGACAGGGTTGTATCTCTACTATTTTGACAGGGTTGTATCTCTACTATTTTGACAGGGTTGTATCTCTACTATTTTGACAGAGTTGTATCTCTACTATTTTGACAGGGTTGTGTCTCTACTATTTTGACAGGGTTGTATCTCTACTATTTTGACAGGGTTGTATCTCTACTATTTTGACAGGGTTGTATCTCTACTATTTTGACAGGGTTGTATCTCTACTATTTTAACAGAGTTGTATCTCTACTATTTTGACAGGGTTGTGTCTCTACTATTTTGACAGGATTGTGTCTCTACTATTTTGACAGGGTTGTATCTCTACTATTTTGACAGGGCTGTATCTCTACTATTTTGACAGTTTTGTATCTCTACTATTTTGACAGGGTTGTGTCTACTATTTTGACAGGGTTGTGTCTCTACTATTTTGACAGGGTTGTATCTCTACTATTTTGACAGGGTTGTGTCTCTACTATTTTGACAGGGTTGTATCTCTACTATTTTGACAGGGTTGTGTCTCTACTATTTTGACAGGGTTGTCTCTACTATTTTGACAGGGTTGTGTCTCTACTATTTTGACAGGGTTGTGTCTCTACTATTTTGACAGGGTTGTGTCTCTACTATTTTGACAGGGTCGTGTCTCTACTATTTTAACAGGGTTGTGTCTACTATTTTGACAGTGTTGTGTCTCTACTATTTTGACAGGGTTGTGTCTCTACTATTTTGACAGGGTTGTGTAAGTGAGAACAGGAAACCTTCTACAATATTATCTGTGTCACGTAATGTAATAAAAAAGTGCCAGCACTCATTCAATTATGATTTGCAACAATATAATCAGTGAGAAGGCGACTAGCTGGAACGTATGCCAATGTTGTGGTCTATAAAGACATGTTGCTATGAACAACATTTAAAACAGAGCCTCAATTATTGCAAATCATAGTCAAGTGCTGGCGCTATTTCATATTCATGTGATCTAAAGCCAAGAACAATAGGAGCAAGCTCACCTCAGTGATAAGGAAATAGACTTAGACGGGTTGGCGATTCCAAACAAAACAAATACAGCAACTAATTGTTTCTTAAATAATAATATGATTATCAGACTGTGGAGTTTGTTCCTTTACATGTTATAAAATGACCGTGTTTGATGGGACTAGCAACGGAATAGCTTAGCAAGAAATGTTTGTGGCAAATAATTAGAGCTATTAAGTTTGTGAGGAGAAATGTAAGGAAATACAGCTCACAGACACAACATCACACGTATGCATTCATGCTTCTCTTCATTTATGATAATGTCACTAAACAATGTATTCCTGATTGATGATAGTTTTGCTACCTCTTTCTGTCATATGGATACTCCTACTAAAATGTAAAATCTCATGAACTCTTCTGGCGCAAAGTAGGGCTAGGCCTAGTCTCAGGTTTGACCTTGGTCATTCAACATGTGTGCCTCTTCCTGGATATGTGCAGTCAGACCACCTTAATAAGCCATGGAAGCTTGGAGAACTGAACTGAAATAGAAATACAGGACTGCTGTTCAATAAAATATTGTTTTCCTCCTTTTGGGGATGTTCTTACTAACGCTGGTTATGGTAAAGTGTCGGCTTACTGAGGATAAACTGTGTGCATGTGTGTGTGTGTGTGTGCGTGTGCGTGTGCGTGTGCGTGCGTGTGCGTGTGCGTGTGTTAAATGCGTGTGTGTGGCAATTCACAGTGAGACTCTGTGTTTTATTGTCATATGTGTCTAGTTTACACTTACTGGAAAATAGCCCTCTGTTCACGTCTGGGTTCTTTTTTCCTAGCTTTGTTTATCTCAGGACATTTGAATGAAAAATGGTGCACACAATTCCACACAGCAGATCACAGAAAGAAAAGCAGAATAGCAGCCGCAGTAGTTAAACTGTCCATCACTATACAATGGTATGACTTTACACTATTCCATACCACAGTTACTTATATCTCCTGTTCTCTATTTCTTTATCCAGACCTCTACCCAGACCCCTATCCAGACCCCTATCCAGACCCCTATCCAGACCCCTATTCAGACCCCTACCCAGACCCCTATCCAGACCCCTACCCAGACCCCTACCCAGACCCCTATCCAGACCCCTACCCAGACCCCTATCCAGACCCCTACCCAGACCCCTATCCAGACCTCTACCCAGACCCCTACCCAGACCCCTATCCAGACCCCTATCCAGACCCCTACCCAGACCCCTATCCAGACCTCTACCCAGACCCCTATCCAGACCCCTACCCAGACCCCTATCCAGACCTCTACCCAGACCCCTATCCAGACCCCTACCCAGACCCCTATCCAGACCCCTACCCAGACCCCTATCCAGACCCCTACCCAGACCCCTATCCAGACCCCTACCCAGACCCCTATCCAGACCCCTACCCAGACCCCTATCCAGACCTCTACCCAGACCCCTATCCAGACCCCTACCCAGACCCCTATCCAGACCTCTATCCAGACCCCTACCCAGACCCCTATCCAGACCCCTATCCAGACCCCTACCCAGACCTCTACCCAGACCCCTATCCAGACCTCTAATTATATATCCTGTTCTCTCTCTCTATCCAGACCTCTAATTATATCTCCTGTTCTCTCTCTCTGTCCAGACCTCTAATTATATCTCCTGTTCTCTCTCTCTCTCTGTCCAGACCTCTAATTATATCTCCTGTTCTCTCTCTCTGTCCAGACCTCTAATTATATCTCCTATTCTCTCTCTCTCTGTCCAGACCTCTAATTATATCTGATGTTCTCTCTCTCTGTCCAGACCTCTAATTATATCTCCTGTTCTCTCTCTCGGTCCAGACCTCTAATTATATCTGATGTTCTCTCTCTCTGTCCAGACCTCTAATTATATCTCCTGTTCTCTCTCTCTGTCCAGATCTCTAATTATATCTCCTGTTCTCTCTCTCTGTCCAGACCTCTAATTATATCTGATGTTCTCTCTCTCTGTCCAGACCTCTAATTATATCTCCTGTTCTCTCTCTCTGTCCAGATCTCTAATTATAACTCCTGTTCTCTCTCTCTGTCCAGACCTCTAATTATATCTCCTGTTCTCTCTCTCTGTCCAGACCTCTAATTATATCTCCTGTTCTCACTCTCTGTCCAGACCTCTAATTATATCTGATGTTCTCTCTCTCTGTCCAGACCTCTAATTATATCTCCTGTTCTCTCTCTCTCTGTCCAGACCTCTAATTATATCTCCTGTTCTCTCTCTCTGTCCAGACCTCTAATTATATCTCCTGTTCTCTCTCTCTCTGTCCAGACCTCTAATTATATCTCCTGTTCTCTCTCTCTGTCCAGACCTCTAATTATATCTGATGTTCTCTCTCTCTGTCCAGACCTCTAATTATATCTCCTGTTCTCTCTCTCTGTCCAGACCTCTAATTATATCTCCTGTTCTCTCTCTCTGTCCAGACCTCTAATTATATCTCCTGTTCTCTCTCTCTGTCCAGATCTCTAATTATATCTCCTGTTCTCTCTCTCTGTCCAGACCTCTAATTATATCTCCTGTTCTCTCTCTCTGTCCAGACCTCTAATTATATCTCCTTTTCTCTCTCTCTGTCCAGACCTCTAATTATATCTCCTGTTCTCTCTCTCTCTGTCCAGACCTCTAATTATATCTCCTGTTCTCTCTCTCTCTGTCCAGACCTCTAATTATATCTGATGTTCTCTCTCTCTGTCCAGACCTCTAATTATATCTCCTATTCTCTCTCTCTGTCCAGACCTCTAATTATATCTCCTGTTCTCTCTCTCTGTCCAGACCTCTAATTATATCTCCTGTTCTCTCTCTCTGTCCAGACCTCTAATTATATCTCCTGTTCTCTCTCTCTATCCAGACCTCTAATTATATCTCCTGTTCTCTCTCTCTGTGCAGACCTCTAATTATATCTCCTATTCTCTCTCTCTGTCCAGACCTCTAATTATATCTCCTGTTCTCTCTCTCTGTCCAGACCTCTAATTATATCTCATGTTCTCTCTCTCTGTCCAGACCTCTAATTATATCTCCTGTTCTCTCTCTCTGTCCAGACCTCTAATTATATCTCCTGTTCTCTCTCTCTGTCCAGACCTCTAATTATATATCCTGTTCTCTCTCTCTATCCAGACCTCTAATTATATCTCCTGTTCTCTCTCTCTGTCCAGACCTCTAATTATATCTCCTGTTCTCTCTCTCTGTCCAGACCTCTAATTATATCTCCTGTTCTCTCTCTCTGTCCAGACCTCTAATTATATATCCTGTTCTCTCTCTCTGTCCAGACCTCTAATTATATCTCCTGTTCTCTCTCTCTGTCCAGACCTCTAATTATATCTCCTGTTATCTCTCTCTGTCCAGACCTCTAATTATATCTCCTGTTCTCTCTCTCTGTCCAGACCTCTAATTATATCTCCTGTTCTCTCTCTCTCTGTCCAGACCTCTAATTATATCTCCTGTTCTCTCTCTCTATCCAGACCCAGATGATGATGACCTGAAGGTGAAGACACAGAAACCCAGATCAGCAGACCAGCCAGGTGTGTTTCAGGCACAGACAGGTGAGTCGTGTTGTGTGTGATAGATGGCTAGGGTGTGAGATTGGGGCTGGATGTCTATACACACCACTGGATGAAAGTACAATTATGCAATGGAAAGGAATATAGGAATATACTGTATATATACAAGATGGTACAGGAATACATAAAAAATAACCTGATAATACACAGCCCGCTTGGCCCCCACCACAGTCATAGGGAGTTCCGACTGGGGGGAATCCTTGGCACTGCCTCATCTCCTCTCATCCTCCTCACCACCCCCTCATCCCCAGGACTTCTGGGATGAGCTTAAGTCCTGACTCACCACATGTAAATGAAGATGTAATGCGATTAACGGACATGCAATTAATTCGATTTAACCGTTCACTGTTTGATGACACCCCCATCCAAGGACACGCTTTATACAGACAAGGTAATAAAGGAGAGACAGAGATGTGGGGATGAGAGAGAGAGTAGGAGAGAGACAGAGAGAGAGAGAGAGGCAGAGAGAGAGAGAGAGAGAGAGAGAGGCAGAGAGAGAGAGAGAGAGGCAGAGAGAGAGAGAGAGAGAGGCAGAGAGAGAGGCAGAGAGAGAGAGAGAGAGAGAGAGAGAGAGAGAGAGAGAGAGAGAGAGAGAGAGAGAGAGAGAGAGAGAGAGCAAAAGATGTTGGATAAAAAGTTTAAATATGAAACATCACCCTGTGGTGAGGCCTTGTGGAATTACTTCCTACTGGTGTTCTTCCTACTGGTGTTCTTCCTACTGGTGTTCTTCTTACTGGTGTCCTTCCTACTGGTGTTCTTCCTACTGGTGTTCTTCTTACTGGTGTCCTTCCTACTGGTGTTCTTCCTACTGGTGTTCTTCCTACTGGTGTCCTTCCTACTGGTGTTCTTCCTACTGGTGTCCTTCCTACTGGTGTTCTTCTTACTGGTGTCCTTCCTACTGATGTTCTTCCTACTGGTGGTATTCCTACTGGTGTTCTTCCTACTGGTGTCCTTCCTACTGGTGTCCTTCCTACTGGTGTTCTTCCTACTGGTGTCCTTCCTACTGGTGTTCTTCCTACTGGTGTCCTTCCTACTGGTGTTCTTCTTACTGGTGTCCTTCCTACTGATGTTCTTCCTACTGGTGGTATTCCTACTGGTGTTCTTCCTACTGGTGTCCTTCCTACTGGTGTCCTTCCTACTGGTGTTCTTCCTACTGGTGTTCTTCCTACTCGTGTTCTTCCTACTGATGTCCTTCCTACTGGTGTTCTTCCTACTGGTGTTCTTCCTACTCGCGTTCTTCCTACTGGTGTTCTTCCTACTGGTGGTCTTCCTACTGGTGGTATTCCTACTGATGTTCTTCCTACTGGTGTTCTTCCTACTGGTGTCCTTCCTACTGGTGTCCTTCCTACTGGTGTCCTTCCTATTGGTGTTCTTCCTACTGGTGTCCTTCCTACTGAATCCTTCCTACTGGTGTCCTTCCTACTGGTGTCCTTCCTACTGAATCCTTCCTACTGGTGTCCTTCCTACTGGTGTCCTTCCTACTGGTGTTCTTCCTACTCGTGTTCTTCCTACTGATGTCCTTCCTACTGGTGTCCTTCCTACTGATGTCCTTCCTACTGATGTTCTTCCTACTGGTGTCCTTCCTACTGATGTTCTTCCTACTGGTGTTCTTCCTACTGGTGTCCTTCCTACTGGTGTCCTTCCTACTGATGTTCTTCCTACTGGTGTTCTTCCTACTGGTGTTCTTCCTACTGGTGTTCTTCCTACTGGTGTTCTTCCTACTGGTGTCCTTCCTACTGGTGTTCTTCCTACTGGTGTTCTTCCTACTGGTGTTCTTCCTACTGGTGTTCTTCATACTGGTGTTCTTCCTACTGATGTCCTTCCTACTGGTGTTCTTCCTTCTGGTGTTCTTCCTACTGGTGTTCTTCCTACTGTTGTCCTTCCTACTGATGTTCTTCCTACTGGTGTCCTTCCTACTGGTGTTCTTCCTACTGGTGTTCTTCCTACTGGTGTCCTTCCTACTGGTGTTCTTCTTACTGATGTTCTTCCTACTGGTGTTCTTCCTACTGGTGTCCTTCCTACTGGTGTCCTTCCTACTGGTGTTCTTCCTACTGGTGTTCTTCCTACTGGTGTCCTTCCTACTGGTGTCCTTCCTACTGGTGTCCTTCCTACTGGTGTTCTTCCTACTGGTGTCCTTCCTACTGGTGTCCTTCCTAATGATGTTCTTCCTACTGGTGTTCTTCCTACTCGTGTCCTTCCTACTGGTGTCCTTCCTACTGGTGTCCTTCCTACTGGTGGTATTCCTACTGATGTTCTTCCTACTGGTGTCCTTCCTACTGGTGTTCTTCCTACTGGTGTTCTTCCTACTGGTGTTCTTCCTACTGGTGTCCTTCCTACTGGTGTTCTTCCTACTGGTGTTCTTCCTACTGGTGTTCTTCCTACTGGTGTCCTTCCTACTGGTGTCCTTCCTACTGGTGTTCTTCCTACTGGTGTCCTTCCTACTGGTGTTCTTCCTACTGGTGTTCTTCCTACTGGTGTCCTTTCTACTTGTGGTATTCCTACTGATGTTCTTCCTACTGGTGTCCTTCCTACTGGTGTTCTTCCTACTGGTGTTCTTCCTACTGGTGTCCTTCCTACTGGTGTTCTTCCTACGGGAAAGGAATAGAGGGATGGATATATGAGTGAGAGAGCGAGAGGAGAGCAACAGTGAGATAAATGTTTAGGGTGAAAGAGGGATGAGGGAGAGTGTTTGTGTAGGTTTTTATAAAAGATAGACGAAGGAGAAGAAAGATGGGCCAAGGGTCATGAATATATCAATATTTTCCATCTCACCCCTCAGACTCTCACCCCTCCCCTCTCGCCAGCTCTCTCGCCTCACCCCTCCCCTCCAGCCAGGTCACCCGTCAGTGAAGACTGTACCCATTTCCACTGCTGTCTCTTTCATTTAGCCTCTTATGTTTGACGTGCATCCCTTTCAACCCCCCCACCCCCCTTCCACACACACACACACACACACACACACACACACACACACACACACACACACACACACACACACACACACACACACAATCTAAACACTAAAGCACTGCTTGTTTACTTGTGCGTTCAACATGTCATCCCTTTGGTGCACATTCAGCCAGTGAGAGATGAATATTACCTCAGTAGTGATACACATTACCTTAAGGCTGATGATGTCTGTTACCCTATGGATAACACTTATCACCTTAATGCTCAGAAATATTCATTCATTGCTCATGAATATCACTGCATGTGCCCCAAAGCGTATCAAAACTATTGCACTGTATAGGGAATAGGGTGTAATTTGGAACACACTCATGTTTATGCTCATGAATATTACCTAAATCCTCATGAATATTACCTAAAGGCTAATGAATAGCGGCCCAAGGCTTACATGCACTGCCTTATAAAGCTTCTGAATTTTACTGTGGGAAGTAATAGGGAACGGAGAGACCAAATATACATTTAGAGCGTTTTGCTCCTGTATTCATCCCTTGATTTCTCTACCTCTCCCTTCTCATGTCACAGCATTAAGATTTAGAGACGAAACTCCACAACAACTAAACAATATAAATGATGTCTCTCTCTCTCTCTCTCTCTCTCTCTCTCTCTCTCTCTCTCTCTCTCTCTCTCTCTCTCTCTCTCTCCTCTCTCTCTCTCTCTCTCTCTCTCTCTCTCTCTCTCTCTCTCTCTCTCTCTCTCTCTCTCTCTCTCTCTCTCTCTCTCTCTCTCTCTCTCTCTCTCTCTCTCTCTCTCTCTCTCTCTCTCTAACTCTCTAACTCTAACTCTCTCTCTCTCTCTCTCTAACTCTCTAACTCTAACTCTCTCTCTCTCTCTCTCTCTCTCTCTCTAACTCTCTCTCTCTCTAACTCTCTCTCTCTCTAACTCTCTCTCTCTCTAACTCTCTCTCTCTCTAACTCTCTCTCTCTCTCTCTCTCTCTCTCTCTCTCCAGGTGACCCTGCGGCGGAGGAGTGGTCTCAGTGGAGTGTGTGTTCGTTAACGTGTGGTCAGGGTTGGCAGGTGCGGACACGCTCGTGTGTGTCCTCTCCCTACGGAACCCTGTGTAGCGGCGCCCTGAGAGAGACACGTATGTGTAACAATACAGCCTCCTGCCCCGGTGACCCAGCACTGAGCGCAGGTAGGCATGAACATGTACACCCACTATGTGCACAGACAGACTCACACACTTTGAAAACCACCGATACAGTACTTATCTACTGTGTGAGACTGCATGAGTATGGCCTTCTATAGTCCCCTCACTGTGGAACCTGTCCTTCTATAGTCCCCTCACTGTGGAACCTGTCCTTCTATAGTCCCCTCACTGTGGAACCTGTCCTTCTATAGTCCCCTCACTGTGGAACCTGTCCTTCTATAGTCCCCTCTCTGTGGAACCTGGCCTTCTATAGTCCCCTCACTGTGGAACCTGTCCTTCTATAGTCCCCTCACTGTGGAAACTGTCCTTCTATAGTCCCCTCTCTGTGGAACCTGTCCTTCTATAGTCCCCTCACTGTGGCACCTGTCCTTCTATAGTCCCTTCACTGTGGAAACTGTCCTTCTATAGTCCCCTCACTGTGGAACCTGTCCTTCTATAGTCCCCTCACTGTGGAACCTGTCCTTCTATATTCTATAGTCCCCTCAGTGTGGAACCTGTCCTTCTATATTCTATAGTCCCCTCTCTGTGGAACCTGGCCTTCTATAGTCCCCTCTCTGTGGAACCTGTCCTTCTATAGTCCCCTCACTGTGGAACCTGTCCTTCTATAGTCCCCTCACTGTGGAACCTGTCCTTCTATAGTCCCCTCACTGTGGAACCTGGCCTTCTATAGTCCCCTCACTGTGCAACCTGGCCTTCTATATTCTATAGTCCCCTCAGTGTGGAACCTGTCCTTTTATAGTCCCCTCACTGTGGAACCTGGCTTTGCCTGGCTGTTCACTGGCTGTTCATTATATACTTCAATCCACAGGATGTGTGTGTGTGTGTGTGTGTGTGTGTGTGTGTGTGTGTGTGTGTGTGTGTGTGTGTGTGTGTGTGTGTGTGTGTGTGTGTGTGTGTGTGTGTGTGTGTGAGAGAGTGATAAAGATCACTTCTCTGAGTGTGATAAAACTATGAGATGTATTGTGATGGTTATCATAACCATTAATTATTGTAAATCTTAGCAATTGATCTTCATTACAAAGCTGATCAACAGGTCCTGGTTTTGTTTTCGAGTGTGTGTGTGTGTGTGTGTGTGTGTGTGTGTGTGTGTGTGTGTGTGTGTGTGTGTGTGTGTGTGTGTGTGTGTGTGTGTGTGTGTGTGTGTGTGTGTGTGTGTGTGTGTGTGTGTGTGTGTGTGTGTGTGTGTGTGTGTGTGTGCGTGTTTACTGTCTTCCTGAGGGAAAAGCAACAACAGTTTCCTTCCCTGTCGGTGCATATGCTAATCTTGTTATTATGTAAATGTGAGAATGTGATTTGTTTGACTAAGTGGTTCATTTTCCATCCAGCACCAATATAAATCCCTAAAGTCCTCCTTTGATGAGAGACTGGTTGTTGTTTTGTACATTATTACATTTTTTATTTTTTTAAATTCCAGCCTCTCAGACCTGTTTTTTGGGGGATTAGGTGATTTGAGCGGGTAGGAGGGAGGGAGGGTAATTAAAGTGGACAGGGACCGTGGGGGAGGTTGGGGGCTTAGCATTTTGATTGACTGTTTCCTGCATGGGGTCATGGAGCGAAGGAGGGATGGAGTGAAGGAGGGTATGGAGTGAAGGAGGGTATGGAGTGAAGGAGGGTATGGAGTGAAGGAGGGTATGGAGTGAAGGAGGGATGGAGTGAAGGAGGGATGGAGTGAAGGAGGGTATGGAGTGAAGGAGGGTATGGAGTGAAGGAGGGTATGGAGTGAAGGAGGGTATGGAGTGAAGGAGGGTATGGAGTGAAGGAGGGTATGGAGTGAAGGAGAGATGGAGTGAAGGAGGGTATGGAGTGAAGGAGGGTATGGAGTGAAGGAGGGATGGAGTGAAGGAGGGTATGGAGTGAAGGAGGGTATGGAGTGAAGGAGGGTATGGAGTGAAGGAGGGTATGGAGTGAAGGAGGGATGGAGTGAAGGAGGGATGGAGTGAAGGAGGGTATGGAGTGAAGGAGGATATGGAGTGAAGGAGGGTATGGAGTGAAGGATGTATGGAGTGAAGGGAGGGTATGGAGTGAAGGAGGGACGGAGTGAAGGAGGGTATGGAGTGAAGGAGGGATGGAAGGATGGAGGTCTGCATGCTTCATATAGTGTATTAATCTCTTTACCTGTCTAATCACACAGTGTGGATGTACACACACCGACCGGTACCAACAAACACACCGACCGGTACCAACAAACACACCGACCGGTACCAACAAACACACCGACCGGTACCAACAAACACACCGACCGGTACCAGCAAACACACCGACCGGTACCAACAAACACACCAACCGGTACCAACAAACACACCGACCGGTACCAACAAACACACCGACCGGTACCAACAATCACACCGACCGGTACCAACAATCACACCGACCGGTACCAACAAACACACAGACCGGTACCAACAGACACACCAACCGGTACCAACAAACACACCAACCCGTACCAACAAACACACCAACCGGTACCAACAGACACACCAACCGGTACCAACAAACACACCAACCGGTACCAACAAACACACCAACCGGTACCAACAGACACACCAACCGGTACCAACAGACACACCAACCGGTACCAACAAACACACCGACCGGTACCAACAAACACACCAACCGGTACCAACAAACACACCGACCGGTACCAACAAACACACCGACCGGTACCAACAAACACACCGACCGGTACCAACAAACACACCGACTTTTACCAACAAACACACCGACCGGTACCAACAAACACACCGACCGGTACCAACAAACACACCGACCGGTACCAACAATCACACCGACCGGTACCAACAATCACACCGACCGGTACCAACAAACACACAGACCGGTACCAACAGACACACCAACCGGTACCAACAAACACACCAACCCGTACCAACAAACACACCAACCGGTACCAACAAACACACCAACCGGTACCAACAAACACACCGACCGGTACCAACAAACACACCGACCGGTACCAAGAAACACACCAACCGGTACCAACAAACACACCAACCGGTACCAACAGACACACCAACCGGTACCAACAAACACACCAACCGGTACCAACAAACACACCAACCGGTACCAACAAACACACCAACCGGTACCAACAGACACACCAACCGGTACCAACAGACACACCAACCGGTACCAACAAACACACCGACCGGTACCAACAAACACACCAACCGGTACCAACAAACACACCGACCGGTACCAACAAACACACCGACCGGTACCAACAAACACACCGACCGGTACCAACAAACACACCGACCGGAAACAACAAACACATCAACCGGAAACAACAGACACACCGACCGGTACCAACAAACACACCAACCGGAAACAACAGACACACCGACCGGTACCAACAAACACACCAACCGGAAACAACAGACACACCGACCGGTACCAACAAACACACCAACCGGAAACAACAGACACACCGACCGGTACCAACAAACACACCAACCGGAAACAACAAACACACCAACCGGTACCAACAAACACACCGACCGGTACCAACAAACACACCGACCGGTACCAACAAACACACCAACCGGTACCAACAAACACACCAACCGGTACCAACAGACACACCAACCGGTACCAACAAACACACCAACCGGTACCAACAAACACACCAACCGGTACCAACAAACACACCAACCGGTACCAACAGACACACCAACCGGTACCAACAGACACACCAACCGGTACCAACAAACACACCGACCGGTACCAACAAACACACCAACCGGTACCAACAAACACACCGACCGGTACCAACAAACACACCGACCGGTACCAACAAACACACCGACCGGTACCAACAAACACACCGACCGGAAACAACAAACACATCAACCGGAAACAACAGACACACCGACCGGTACCAACAAACACACCAACCGGAAACAACAGACACACCGACCGGTACCAACAAACACACCAACCGGAAACAACAGACACACCGACCGGTACCAAC
This sequence comes from Salvelinus fontinalis, assembly GCF_029448725.1. Taxonomy (NCBI): domain Eukaryota; kingdom Metazoa; phylum Chordata; class Actinopteri; order Salmoniformes; family Salmonidae; genus Salvelinus; species Salvelinus fontinalis. The sequence goes on from NC_074696.1 coordinate 16,217,583, forward strand.
AAACACACCAACCGGAAACAACAGACACACCGACCGGTACAAACAAACACACCAACCGGAAACAACAAACACACCTACCGGAAACAACAGACACACCGACCGGTACCAACAAACACACCAACCGGAAACAACAAACACACCAACCGGTACCAACAAACACACCGACCGGAAACAACAGACACACACCAACCTATTACCACTCAAAGTAGCCTGAGGCTGTGAACACGGAGTAAGCATGATTTGGAGAGCACTCTGTTCAGGTCTACATCTTAGCCAAGTTATTGTGTGTGTCTGTGTGTGTGTGCGTGCGTGCGTTAGTGTGTGTCTGTGTGTCTGCGTATGTGTGTGTGTGTGTCTGTGTGTGTGTGCGTGTGTACGTTAGTGTGTGTCTGTGTGTCTGCGTATGTGTGTGTGTTTGTGTTAGTGTGTGTCTGTGTGTCTGCGTATGTGTGTGTGTTTGTGTGTGTGTTTGTGTGCGTGTGTGTGCGCACATGTGTGTGTGTGTGCGTGTGTGCGTTAGTGTGTGTCTGTGTGTCTGCGTATGTGTGTGTGTGTGTGTGTGTGTGTGTGTGTGTGTGTGTGTGTGTGTGTGTGTGTGTGTGTGTGTGTGTGTGTGTGTGTGTGTGTGTTAGTGTGTGTCTGTGTGTCTGCGTATGTGTGTGTGTTTGTGTGTGTGTTTGTGTGCGTGTGTGTGCGCACATGTGTGTGTGTGTGCGTGTGTGCGTTAGTGTGTGTCTGTGTGTCTGCGTATGTGTGTGTGTGTGTGTGTGTGTGTGTGTGTGTGTGTGTGTGTGTGTG
>NC_074696.1:16223380-16240880 GCF_029448725.1 Salvelinus fontinalis
TCTCTCTCTCTCTTTCTCTCTCCATCTCTCTCCCCCCTCTGAGCTTTGCGCTCTACAGCTGAGTTAGTTAATTATTCATCAGCATGTTTTATTCACACTCCAGCGTCCTTCCACCCTCAGCACGTACAGGGCCAGCTCCCTCTCTCTATCATTTTTCCATTCTCTCCATCTCTTTCAACATCTCTCGCTCCAGCCTTGCTCAGCAAAGAGCCAGCTATCCAGATACATATATCTCCCTCTTGTTCTCTCTCTCTTACTCCTCCTCTTTCTCCTTCTCTCTGTATCTCATCATCTCTCTGTTTCCCTCTCCCTTTCCCTCTCCTTCTCTTTGTATCTCACCATCTCTCTGTTTCCCTCTCCCTTTCCCTCTCCTTCTCTCTGTATCTCACCATCTCTCTGTTTCTCTCTCCCTTTCCCTCTCCTTCTCTCTGTATCTCACCATCTCTCTGTTTCTCTCTCCCTTTCCCTTTCCCTCTCCTTCTCTCTGTTTCTCATCATCTCTCTGTTTCCCTCTCTGTTTCCCTCTCCTTCTCTCTGTATCTTACCATCTCTCTGTTTCCCTCTCCCTTTCCCTCTCCTTCTCTCTGTATCTCACCATCTATCTGTTTCCCTCTCCCTTTCCCTCTCCTTCTCTCTGTATCTCACCATCTCTCTGTATCTCACCATCTCTCTGTTTCCCTCTCCCTTTCCCTCTCCTTCTCTCTGTATCTCACCATCTCTCTGTTCCCTCTCCCTTTCCCTCTCCTTCTCTCTGTATCTCACCATCTCTCTGTTTCCCTCTCCCTTTCCCTCTCCTTCTCTCTGTATCTCACCATCTCTCTGTTTCTCTCTCCCTTTCCCTCTCCTTCTCTCTGTATCTCACCATCTCTCTGTTCCCTCTCCCTTTCCCTCTCCTTCTCTTTGTATCTCACCATCTCTCTGTTTCTCTCTCCCTTTCCCTCTCCTTCTCTCTGTATCTCACCATCTCTCTGTTCCCTCTCCCTTTCCCTCTCCTTTTCTCTGTATCTCACCATCTCTCTGTCTCTCTCTCCCTTTCCCTCTCCTTCTCTCCGTATCTCACCATCTCTCTGTTCCCTCTCCCTTTCCCTCTCCTTCTCTCTGTATCTCACCATCTCTCTGTTTCCCTCTCTGTTTCCCTCTCCTTCTCTCTGTATCTCACCATCTCTCTGTTCCCTCTCCCTTTCCCTCTCCTTCTCTCTGTATCTCATCATCTCTCTGTTTCCCTCTCCCTTTCCCTCTCCTTCTCTCTGTATCTCACCATCTCTCTGTTTCCCTCTCCCTTTCCCTCTACTACTCTCTGTATCTCACCATCTCTCTGTTTCCCTCTCCCTTTCCCTCTCCTTCTCTCTGTATCTCACCATCTCTCTGTTCCCTCTCCCTTTCCCTCTCCTTCTCTCTGTATCTCACCATCTCTCTGTTTCTCTCTCCCTTTCCCTCTCCCTCTCCTTCTCTCTGTATCTCACCATCTCTCTGTTTCCCTCTCCCTTTCCCTCTCCTTCTCTCTGTATCTCACCATCTCTCTGTTTCTCTCTCCCTTTCCCTCTCCCTCTCCTTCTCTCTGTATCTCACCATCTCTCTGTTTCCCTCTCCCTTTCCCTCTCCTTCTCTCTGTATCTCACCATCTCTCTGTTTCTCTCTCCCTTTCCCTCTCCCTCTCCTTCTCTCTGTATCTCACCATCTCTCTGTTTCTCTCTCCCTTTCCCTCTCCTTCTCTCTGTATCTCACCATCTCTCTGTTTCCCTCTCCCTTTCCCTCTCCTTCTCTCTGTATCTCACCATCTCTCTGTTTCCCTCTCCCTTTCCCTCTCCTTCTCTCTGTATCTCACCATCTCTCTGTTTCTCTCTCTGTTTCCCTCTCCCTTTCCCTCTCCTTCTCTCTGTATCTCACCATCTCTCTGTTTCCCTCTCCCTTTCCCTCTCCTTCTCTCTGTATCTCACCATCTCTCTGTTCCCTCTCCCTTTCCCTCTCCTTCTCTCTGTATCTCACCATTCTCTGTTTCTGTCTCCCTTTCCCTCTCCTTCTCTCTGTATCTCACCATCTCTCTGTTTCCCTCTCTGTTTCCCTCTCCTTCTCTCTGTATCTCACCATCTCTCTGTTTCCCTCTCCCTTTCCCTCTCCTTCTCTCTGTATCTCACCATCTCTCTGTTTCCCTCTCCCTTTCCCTCTCCTTCTCTCTGTATCTCACCATCTCTCTGTTTCCCTCTCCCTTTCCCTCTCCTTCTCTCTGTATCTCACCATCTCTCTGTTTCTCTCTCCCTTTCCCTCTCCCTCTCTCTGTATCTCACCATCTCTCTGTATCTCACCATCTCTCTGTTTCCCTCTCCCTTTCCCTCTCCTTCTCTCTGTATCTCACCATTTCTCTGTTCCCTCTCCCTTTCCCTCTCCTTCTCTCTGTATCTCACCATCTCTCTGTTTCCCTCTCCCTTTCCCTCTCCTTCTCTCTGTATCTCACCATCTCTCTGTTTCTCTCTCCCTTTCCCTCTCCTTCTCTCTGTATCTCACCATCTCTCTGTTCCCTCTCCCTTTCCCTCTCCTTCTCTCTGTATCTCACCATCTCTCTGTTTCTCTCTCCCTTTCCCTCTCCTTCTCTCTGTATCTCACCATCTCTCTGTTCCCTCTCCCTTTCCCTCTCCTTTTCTCTGTATCTCACCATCTCTCTGTTTCTCTCTCCCTTTCCCTCTCCTTCTCTCTGTATCTCACCATCTCTCTGTTTCCCTCTCTGTTTCCCTCTCCTTCTCTCTGTATCTCACCATCTCTCTGTTTCCCTCTCCCTTTCCCTCTCCTTCTCTCTGTATCTCACCATCACTCTGTTTCCCTCTCCCTTTCCCTCTCCTTCTCTCTGTATCTCACCATCTCTCTGTTTCCCTCTCCCTTTCCCTCTCCTTCTCTCTGTATCTCACCATCTCTCTGTTTCCCTCTCCCTTTCCCTCTCCTTCTCTCTGTATCTCACCATCTCTCTGTTTCTCTCTCCCTTTCCCTCTCCCTCTCCTTCTCTCTGTATCTCACCATCTCTCTGTTTCCCTCTCCCTTTCCCTCTCCTTCTCTCTGTATCTCACCATCTCTCTGTTTCTCTCTCCCTTTCCCTCTCCCTCTCCTTCTCTCTGTATCTCACCATCTCTCTGTTTCCCTCTCCCTTTCCCTCTCCTTCTCTCTGTATCTCACCATCTCTCTGTTTCCCTCTCCCTTTCCCTCTCCTTCTCTCTGTATCTCACCATCTCTCTGTTTCTCTCTATGTTTCCCTCTCCCTTTCCCTCTCCTTCTCTCTGTATCTCACCATCTCTCTGTTCCCTCTTCCTTTCCCTCTCCTTCTCTCTGTATCTCACCATCTCTCTGTTTCCCTCTCTGTTTCCCTCTCCTTCTCTCTGTATCTCACCATCTCTCTGTTTCCCTCTCCCTTTCCCTCTCCTTCTCTCTGTATCTCACCATCTCTCTGTTTCCCTCTCCCTTTCCCTCTCCTTCTCTCTGTATCTCACCATCTCTCTGTTTCCCTCTCCCTTTCCCTCTCCTTCTCTCTGTATCTCACCATCTCTCTGTTTCTCTCTCCCTTTCCCTCTACTACTCTTTGTATCTCACCATCTCTCTGTTTCTCTCTCCCTTTCCCTCTCCTTCTCTCTGTATTTTTATGTCTTCCAACATCCCTCCCTCCAGCCTTGCACTCATTTTCTGTGTCGATTCCATCTGTCTTTTAACAAAGTTTTCTCCCTACGCACTCCTCCAAAATCTCAGACTCATTCGACTGCAAATATCTTCATCCATCCCCCCTTCTCCATCTCTTTATTTTCATTCCACTCTTTCATTCATATGATACTTTCCTTCGCTTCTGCATTGGTGTCCTCAAATGTCCTATTCCTGCAATACAGTCCATTTGTCACGATCGTGTGGGGGAGAGACGGACCAAAACGCAGCATGTGGAAAATAAGCCATCTTCTTTTTATTTAGAAGAAGGAAAAACGAAACAAAACACTTACAAACTCACAAAACAACAAACGACCGTGAAGCTATAAACGTAGTGCGCACACACACACAGGCTACAAACGTTCACCATAGACAATTACCCACAACAAACTAAAGCCTATGGCTACCTTAAATATGGCTCCCAATCAGAGACAACTGAAACCAGCTGTCTCTAATTGGGAACCCATTCAGGCAACCATAGACTTTTCTAGACAACTACACACAACATAAAACCATCTATACACCTAAACCCTCTAAACCATACAACACCCTATACAATACAAAAACACACAAACTTCCCCATGTCACACCCTGACCTAACTAAAATAATAATGAACACAAAGAAATTAAGGCCAGGGTGTGACACCATTCATACCCTCTAATCCATGTCTTTGTTCCCCTGCTTCTCCCTCTCCTACTCCCTCTCTATCTATCCTTCCATTAAAATCATCAAATCAAATCGTATTTGTCACATGCTTTGTACACAACAGGTGTAGACTAACAGTGAAACACCCTTCCCAACAATGCTGAGAGAAAAATTGAAAATAATAACAATAAATACACAATAAGTAACGATAACTTGGCTACATAGACGGAGTAACAGTACCGAGTTGATGTGCAGGGGTATGAGGTATATATGTATATACTGTAGGTAGGAGTAAAGTGACTGGGCAACAGGATAGATAATAAACAGTATCAGCAGTATACTGTAGGTAGGGGTAAAGTGACTAGACAACAGGATAGATAATAAACAGTAACAGCAGTATACTGTAGGTAGGGGTAAAGGATAGATAATAGACAGTAACAGCAGCATACTGTAGGTAGGGGTGAAGTGACTAGACAACAGGATAGATAATAGACAGTAACAGCAGTATACTGTAGGTAGGGGTAAAGGATAGATAATAGACAGTAACAGCAGCATACTGTAGGTAGGGGTAAAGTGACTAGACAACAGGATAGATAATAGACAGTAAAAGCAGTATACTGTAGGTAGGGGTAAAGGGACTAGACAACAGGATAGATAATAGACAGTAACAGCAGTATACTGTAGGTAGGGGTAAAGGATAGATAATAAACAGTATCAGCAGTATACTGTAGGTAGGGGTAAAGTGACTAGACAACAGGATAGATAATAAACAGTAACAGCAGTATACTGTAGGTAGGGGTAAAGGATAGATAATAGACAGTAACAGCAGCATACTGTAGGTAGGGGTGAAGTGACTAGACAACAGGATAGATAATAGACAGTAACAGCAGTATACTGTAGGTAGGGGTAAAGGATAGATAATAGACAGTAACAGCAGCATACTGTAGGTAGGGGTAAAGTGACTAGACAACAGGATAGATAATAGACAGTAAAAGCAGTATACTGTAGGTAGGGGTAAAGGGACTAGACAACAGGATAGATAATAGACAGTAACAGCAGTATACTGTAGGTAGGGGTAAAGTGACTAGGCAACAGGATAGATAATAGACAGTAACAGCAGTATACTGTAGGTAGGGGTAAAGTGACTAGACAACAGGATAGATAATAGACAGTAACAGCAGTATACTGTAGGTAGGGGTAAAGTGACTAGACAACAGGATAGATAATAGACAGTAACAGCAGCATACTGTAGGTAGGGGTAAAGTGACTAGACAACAGGATAGATAATAGACAGTAACAGCAGTATACTGTAGGTAGGGGTAAAGGATAGATAATAGACAGTAACAGCAGCATACTGTAGGTAGGGGTGAAGTGACTAGACAACAGGATAGATAATAGACAGTAACAGCAGTATACTGTAGGTAGGGGTAAAGGGACTAGACAACAGGATAGATAATAGACAGTAACAGCAGTATACTGTAGGTAGGGGTAAAGGATAGATAATAGACAGTAACAGCAGCATACTGTAGGTAGGGGTAAAGTGACTAGACAACAGGATAGATAATAGACAGTAACAGCAGTATACTGTAGGTAGGGGTAAAGGGACTAGACAACAGGATAGATAATAGACAGTAACAGCAGTATACTGTAGGTAGGGGTAAAGTGACTAGACAACAGGATAGATAATAGACAGTAACAGCAGCGTATGTGTTGAGTCAAAAGAGTTTGTGCAAAAAGGGTCAATGCAGATAGTTAAAGAGTTAGCCAATAGCTACCCAGACTAACTCTTTAACAGCCTAATGGTATGGGGGTAGAAACTGTTCAGTGTCCTGTTGGTTTCAGACTTGGTGCATCAGTACCGCCTGCCGTAAGATAGCAAAGGGAACAGTCTATGACTTGGGTGGCTGGAATCTTTGACCATTTTTAGGGCCTTCCTTTGACACTGCCTTGTATAGAGGTCCTGGATGGCAGGGAGCTCAGCCCCAGTACTTGGCCAAATGCATTGTCCGCTGTAGCACCTTGAGGTTAGATGCCAAGTAGTTGCCACACCAAACAGTGATGCAGCCAGTCAAGGTGCTTTTAAAGGTGTAGCTGTATAACTTTAAGGATCTGAGGGCCCATGCCAAATCTTTTCAGCCTTCTGAGGGGGAAAAGGTGTTCTGTCGTGCGCTCTTCACGACTGTGTTGGTGTGTGTGGACCAGAATAATTCCTTAGGGATGTGGACACCGAAGCTCTCGACCCGCTCCACTACAGCCCCATCGATGTGGATGGGGGTGTGCTCGGCCCCCCGTTTCCTGTTGTCCACGATCAGCTCTTTTGTCTTGCTGACATGGAGGGAGAGGTACACCTGGCATCACACTTCCAGGCCATCCAGGCCAGTGATCAGGCCATCCACCGCGGTGTCATCAGCAAACTTAATGATGGTGATGGAGTCGTGCTCGTCCACCCAGTCGTCGGTGAACACTCGCGGGGGCTGGTAATCTGTGATAGTTTGCCCTGCCACATCCGACGAGCATCAGAGCCAGCTTAGTAGGATTTGATTTTACTCCTGTAAATGGCTCATCAGAGGTTGTAGTGAGATTTCTTGTAAGCTTCCAGATTAGTGTCACGCTCCTTGAAAGCGGCAACTCTAGCCTTTAGCTCAGTGCGGATGTTGCCTGTAATCCATGGCTTCTGGTTGGGATATGTGCGTACGGTCAGGGGGACGATTATCTGTGTATTTGTGTGTATAAGGTAGTTGTTGTGAATTTGTTAGATTACTTGTTAGATATTACTGCATAGTCGGAACTAGAAGCACAAGCATTTCGCTACACTCGCATTAACATCTGCTAACCATGTGTATGTGACCAATAAAATTTGATTTGATTTTAAGTTTTCGATGTACTTATTAATTGAAGCTTTGACTGATGTGGTAAACTCCTCAATCTTATCGGACGTATCCCGGTCTGTGTTAGCAAAATAGTTCCTGTAGCATAGCATCCACTTCATCGGACCACGTCCGCATTGACCACGTCACTGCTACTTCCTGTTTGAGTTTTTACTTGTAAGCAAGAATCAGGAGGATAGAGTTATGGTCAGATTTGCCAAATGGAGGCCGAGGGAGAGCTTTGTACGCGTCTCTGTGTGTGTAGTTAAGGTGATCTAGATTTTTTTCACCCCTCTATTTGCACAGGTGACGTGCTGGTAAAAATTTGATGAGACGCTGCTTTAAATCCCCGGCCACTAGGAGCGCCGCCTCTGGATGTGCATTTTCTTGTTGGTTTATGGCCCTATACAGCTCATTGAGTGCTGTCTTAGTGCCAGCATCGGTTTGAATCGGGGTGAATAGGGATTACGCACCTGCTGTTTTTAACAAAGAGACACTCATATCCCCATTAACTTTACCTGAAGCTGCCGTTCGGTCTTAAAAACTCTTAACCTGTCTAGGATCAGCGTGGCGCTAGCGGCACACCCCCCCCCCCCCCCCCCACTGAAAAACCAGTGCCGCGAAATTCAAAAAAAATATTTTTTTAAAATATTTAACTTTCACACATTAAAGTCCAATACAGCTAATGAAAGACACAGATCTTGTGAATCCAGTCAACATTTCCGATTTTTAAAATGTTTTACAGGGAAGACACAACATGTAAAGATGTACATCTATTACCTAAAAACACATTAGCATAATCCACCATCTTTTATTTGTCCACCAACACCAGTAGCCATCACCAATTCGGCTAAACTAAGATATTTATAGCCCCTAACCAACAAAAAAACTCATTAGATGACAGTCTGATAACATATTTATGGTATGGGATAGGTTTTGTTAGAAAAAAGTGCATATTTCAGGTAGATGGCATAGTTTACAATTGCACCCACCGTCACAAATGGACTAGAATAATTACAATGAGCAACGTGTTTACCTAACTACTAATCATCAAACATTTCGTAAAAATACACAGCATACACGAATCGAAAGACACAGATCCTGTGAATACAGACAATATTTCAGATTTTCTAAGTGTCTTACAGCGAAAACACAATAAATCGTTATATTAGCTTAGCACATAGCAATTAGCAGCCCAGCATTGATTCTAGCCAAAGTGAGCGATAAAAGTCAACATCGCCAAAAGATATTAATTTTTTCACTAACCTTCTCAGAATTCTTCCGATGACACTCCTGTAACATCACATTACAACATGCATATACAGTTTGATCGAAAATGTTTATATTTAGCCACCAAAATCATGGTTAGACAATGTGAAATGTAGACAAGCTGGTAAAGAAAAAGTCCTTGCGCCACTTAGACAGTGATCTACTCTTATACATAAATACTCATAAACGTGACTAAAAAATATAGGGTGGACAGGGATTGATAGACAATTTAATTCTTAATACAATTGCGTTATTACATTTTTTAATTTATCCTTACTTTTCAATACAGTTTGCGCCAAGCGAAGCTACGTCAAAAAACATGGCGTCCTAAGCCACTAAAATGTTTCGACAGAAACACGATTTATCATAATAAAAATGTCCTACCTTGAGCTGTTCTTCCATCAGTATCTTGGGCAAAGGATCCTTTCTTGGGAGAAATCGTCTTTTGGTGGAAAGCTGTCCTCTTGCCATGTGGAAATGTCAACTGCGTTCGGGATGAACTGAAAAGCGTGCCCAACTTTTCACATCGTTGCAAAAATAAATGTCCCAAAATCGCACTAAACGGATATAAATTGCTATAAAACGCTTTAAATTAACTACCTTATGATGTTTTTAACTCCTATAACGAGTGAAAAGATGACCGGAGAAATATAACAGGCTAAATTAACGCTTGGAACAGGAGAGGGTCGGTGTCTTCCACGCGCGTTACGCAGCAAGAAAAGACTTGCTAGCTAAAGGTTTTTTTCATTTGTAGTGCCTGTGAACGCGCAATCGACCCCATTGGAATCGTCATCACGTAAAGGCATCCAGGGGAAGACGTAAGAAGTGTCCGTGTAGTCATAGCAATGACAGTGCCCTTTTAACTGACTTCAGAAGAGTGGCCAACATTTCTCAAATCTGACTCCATGTCAGGGAAATTGCTGTAGAATGGGCTCTGTTCCACTTAGAGACAAAATTTCAACTCCTATAGAAACTATAGACTGTTTTCTATCCAATAATAATAATAATATGCATATTGTACGATCAAGGATTTTGTGGGAAGCCGTTCCAAAAATTAGCCAAATTAGCATAAATAGTCTAAACAGCGCCCCCATCCCCAACAGGTTAACAGGTTATTTTCCACCATAATTTGCAAATAAATTCATCAAAAATCCTACAATGTGATTTTAGGGAATTTTTTTTCTCATTTGTCTGTCATAGTTGAAGTGTACCTATGATGAAAATTACAGGCCTCTCAACTTTTTAAGTGGGAGAACTTGCACAATTGGTGGCTGACTAAATACTTCTTTGCCCCACTGTATAAACATACGTAAACACACACACACACACACACACACACACACACACACACACACACACACACACACACACACACACACACACACACACACAGTACCTCTGAACGGGACCAGTTGCTCATCAACTGACACGTCAGGCCCCGGGTTGGAGAGGGCCTGCAGCACCTACTCCCAATGGTCCCAGACCTCTCGTATGGCTGCGAGTTTGTCCGTGGCGATCCTCACGGATCTCGACTGGCGATCGTCGAATCGCAGCAGCCTCGAACTGTATATGGATTGTGTAATATGATGTTACAGGAGTGTCATCGGAATAAGTATTTGGTCAATAACAAAAGTTTCTCAATACTTTGTTATATACCCTTTGTTGACAATGACAGATGTCAAACGTTTTCTGTAAGTCTTCACAAGGTTTTCACACACTGTTGCTGGTATTTTGGCCCATTCCTCCATGCAGATCTCCTCTAGAGCAGTGATGTTTTTGGGCTGTTGCTGGGCAACACGGACTTTCAACTCCCTCCAAAGATTTTCTATGGGGTTGAGATCTGGAGACTGGCTAGGCCACTCCAGGACCTTGAAATGCTTCTTACGAAGCCACTCCTTCGTTGCCCGGGCGGTGTGTTTGGGATCATTGTCATGCTGAAAGACCCAGCCACGTTTCATCTTCAATGCCCTTGCTGATGGAAGGAGGTTTTCACTCAAAATCTCACGATACATGGCCCCATTCATTCTTTCCTTTACACGGATCAGTCATCCTGGTCCCTTTGCAGAAAAACAGCACCAAGGCATGATGTTTCCACCCCCATGCTTCACAGTAGGTATGGTGTTCTTTGGATGCTACTCAGCATTCTTTGTCCTCCAAACACGACGAGTTTAGTTTTTACCAAAAAGTTCTATTTTGGTTTCATCTGACCATATGACATTCTCCCAATCTTCTTCTGGATCATCCAAATGCTCTCTAGCAAACTTCAGACGGGCCTGGACATGTACTGGCTTAAGCAGGGGGACACGTCTGGCATTGCAGGATTTGAGTCCCGTGGCGGCGAAATGTGTTACTGATGGTAGGCTTTGTTACTTTGGTCCCAGCTCTCTGCAGGTCATTCACTACGTCCCCCCGTGTGGTTCTGGGATTTTTGCTCACCGTTCTTGTGATAATTTTGACCCCACGGGGTGAGATCTTGCGTGGAGCCCCAGATCGAGGGAGATTATCAGTGGTCTTGTATGTTTTCCATTTCCTAATAATTGCTCCCACATTTGATTTCTTCAAACCAAGCTGCTTACCTATTGCAGATTCAGTCTTCCCAGCCTGGTGCAGGTCTACAATTTTGTTTCTGGTGTCCTTTGACAGCTCTTTGGTCTTGGCCATAGTGGAGTTTGGAGTGTGACTGTTTGAAGTTGTGGACAGGTGTCTTTTATACTGATAACAAGTTCAAACAGGTGCCATTAATACAGGTAACGAGTGGAGGACAGAGGAGCCTCTTAAAGAAGAAGTTACAGGTCTGTGAGAGCCAGAAATCTTGCTTGTTTGTAGGTGACCAAATACTTATTTTCCACCATAATTTGCAAATAAATTCATTAAAAATCCTACAATGTGATTTTCTGGATTTTTCTTTTCTCATTTTGTCTGTCATAGTTGAAGTGTACCTGTGATGAAAATTATAGGCCTCTCTCATCTTTTTAAGTGGGAGAACTTGCACAATTGGTGGCTGACTAAATACTTTTTTGCCCCACTGTAACACATTTGATCTGGTAAAAGATAATACCAATAAAAAATAATGTTTTGAAGTGCAAGAGAAAGGCCACAATGTATTATTCCAGTTTAGGTGCCATTTAGATTTTGGCCACCAAATGGCAGCAGTGTGAGATATATATTATCCATGTCCTTGTTCAGCCACGACTCCAAGTAACATAGAATATTACATTTATTCAGGTCCCGTTGACAGGATAGTCTCGAACGGAGCTCGCCCAGTTTGTTCGCCAATAGAACAAATGGTATTTACTCACCGACGTAGTCTTGTCATGGAGCCTGCTCGTCTGTCTCTCTCTGGGGCTTAGGGCCTGGTCCGGGATGAGCAGTACATCCACAACTGCCGACTCGTTATAGTAGAAATCTTCATCCAAAGTAAGGTTAGTGATCGCTGTTCTGATGTAGTGATCGCTGTTCTGATATAGTGATCGCTGTTCTGATGTAGTGATCGCTGTTCTGATGTAGTGATCGCTGTTCTGATGTAGTGATCGCTGTTCTGATGTAGTGATCGCTGTTCTGATGTAGTGATCGCTGTTCTGATATAGTGATCGCTGTTCTGATGTAGTGATCTCTGTTCTGATGTAGTGATCGCTGTTCTGATGTAGTGATCGCTGTTCTGATGTAGTGATCGCTGTTCTGATGTAGTGATCGCTGTTCTGATGTAGTGATTGCTGTTCTGATGTAGTGATCGCTGTTCTGATGTCCAGAAGCTGTTTTCGGCCATTCCTTGCACTCATTCTCTCCCTGTAATTATTTCTCCCTCCTTTCTTACGACTAGACTGCTTATAGTAATCTGTATGTGTGTGCTTCTGTGCACACACACTATGTCTGTAGGTCTACTGCCTGTGGGCGTGTGGTGTCGTATGTGTGGATGTGTGGTGTCGTATGTGTGTACTTCTGTGCACACACTACAGACTATGTCTGTAGGTCTACTGCCTGTGGGCGTGTGGTGTCGTATGTGTGGGCGTGTGGTGTCGTATGTGTGCCAACACATACAGTGGTGAGAACAATTATTTGAAACACTGACGATTTTGCAGGTTTTCCTACTTACAAAGCATGTAGAGGTCTGTAATTTTTATCATAGGTACACTTCAACTGTGAGAGACGGAATCTAAAACAAAAATCCAGAAAATCACATTGTATGATTTTTAAGTACTTAATTAACATTTTATTGCATGACATAAGTATTTGATACATCAGAAAAGCAGAACTTAATATTTGGTACAGAAACCTTTGTTTGCAATTACAGAGATCATACGTTTCCTGTAGTTCTTGATCAGGTTTGCACACACTGCAGCAGGGATTTTGGCCCACTCCTCCATACAGACCTTCTCCAGATCCTTCAGGTTTCGGGGCTGTCGCTGGGCAATACGGACTTTCGGCTCCCTACAAAGATTTTCTATTGGGTTCAGGTCTGGAGACTGGCTAGGCCACTCCAGGACCTTGAGATGCTTCTTACGGAACCACTCCTTAGTTGCCCCGGCTGTGTGTTTCGGGTCGTTGTCATGCTGGAAGACCCAGCCACGACCCATCTTCAATGCGCTAACTGAGGGAAAGAGGTTGTTGGCCAAGATCTTGCGATACATGGCCCCATCCATCCTCCCCTCAATACGGTGCAGTCGTCCTGTCCCCTTTGCAGAAAAGCATCCCCAAAGAATGATGTTTCCACCTCCATGCTTCACGGTTGGGATGGTGTTCTTGGGGTTGTACTCATCCTTCTTCTTCCTTCAAACACGTCGAGTGGAGTTTAGACCAAAAAGCTCTATTTTTGTCTCATCAGACCACATGACCTTCTCCCATTCCTCCTCTGGATCATCCAGATGGTCATTGGCAAACTTCAGACGGGCCTGGACATGCGCTGGCTTGAGCAGGGGGACCTTGTGTGTGCTGCAGGATTTTAATCCATGACGGCGTAGTGTGTTACTAATGGTTTTCTTTGAGACTGTGGTCCCAACTCTCTTCAGATCATTGACCAGGTCCTGCCGTGTAGTTCTGGGCTGATCCCTCACCTTCCTCATGATTATTGATGCCCCACGAGGTGAGATATTGCATGGAGCCCCAGACCGATGGTGATTGACTGTCATTTTGAACTTCTTCCATTTTCTAATAATTGTGCCAACAGTTGTTGCCTTCTCACCAAGCTGCTTGCCTATTGTCCTGTAGCCCATCCCAATTGCAGGTCTACAATTTTTTCCCTGATGTCCTTACACAGCTCTCTGGTCTTGGCCATTGTGGAGAGGTTGGAGTCTGTTAGATTGAGTGTGTGGACAGGTGTCTTTTATACAGGTAACGAGGTCAAACAGGTGCAGTTAATACAGGTAATGAGTGGAGAACAAGAGGGCTTCTTAAAGAAAAGCTAACAGGTCTGTGAGAGCCGGAATTCTTACTGGTTGATAGGTGATCAAATACTTATGTCATGCAATAAAATGCAAATTAATTACTTAAAAATCATACAATGTGATTTTATGGATTTTTGTTTTAGATTCCGTCTCTCGCTGTTGAAGTGTACCTATGATAAAAATTACAGACCTCTACATGCTTTGTAAGTAGGAAAACCTGCAAAATCGGCAGTGTGTCAAATACTTGTTCTCCCCACTGTACATGTCTGTTTATTTCTCTTACTGGTTGGCTGTGTATTGCGGTAGGTATGCTGCTGTGCTGTGTTCCTCCACATTGTTCTGTTCTGGTTCCTCAGCACTTCACCCCCAGCATGCAATATCCCACCACTGTCACACCACTGACTCCCTCTGCCATGAATAGTTGAATAGAAGACTCAATTGCCACAAAGCCAGTTTTAGACGATTTCAAAGATGAGTCCTCTTTCCAACTCTATGGTCCCATTTCACAAAGGGCTTTGCTCCTAGACATTGATCTCAGGTCAGTTGTATTATGCATCCTATTGGCAAAGGATTTGGAATGGTAAACTGATCCTAGATCTGTGTCCATTATGCAGCTTCTGCAAGAGAACAAGAGAGCTTCCTCTCAAAAACCAGGGCACCGTTTTCCCAACACTGATCTAGGATCAGTTTAACCTCTTATTCATTGTGCTGTAGAAGATAACACTGATTCTAGAAAGGTTCTAGAAAGGCTTTAGAAACACTGATTCTAGAAAGACTGATTTCATATCTTTTAAGATGTTTATTTAGAGATATATAGTAGAAGGCATCACACCATTTTAATGAACAAGTTGATACATGTTTTATCATACTGCTGATCAGAGTCTGATAATGCTGTGCCCTCAGTATTACATTTTAATGACCGAGAAATATGGGGTAATCAATATGAAATGTATTTTATGATCATGTCATACTTGCTGTGTATAAATCCATGAAATCAGATTTCTTTTTTAAGTTCATTTCCTAACCTGACTTTCTCATATGCCATTCATTCTCTAACAACAGGGTTTCCTTCAAGAGGGTGTAAAATACTGAACGCTGCCGATAGAAATACTGTACCATGGATAGAGCTGGCACGATTCCTCACACTCTGCATGATTGGCTTGTCTATTCTACATATTATATTTCTATCTGAATGCACTTCAATGT
Organism: Salvelinus fontinalis; assembly: GCF_029448725.1. Classification (NCBI taxonomy): domain Eukaryota; kingdom Metazoa; phylum Chordata; class Actinopteri; order Salmoniformes; family Salmonidae; genus Salvelinus; species Salvelinus fontinalis. The sequence continues at coordinate 16,238,425 of NC_074696.1, forward strand.
TGTGCCCTACTGAACGAATCCCAGTCCATCCAAACAGCTAAAGGTGGAGGCGGAGCTTCTGGTTATGGAGTAGCTTGGGGTGTGTTCTTTCCTGGTTTGTACTATATGGAGAGGTGGCGAGGGCGAGGTGTGCTATCTGTTGGTTATTTTGAGAGGTATGCTAGTGTTCATTTACTCATTTTCTTTCTCATCCTCTAACCCCCTTTGCTGACAGGAGTTATGATCCCGCCTCCAGGCTCACACTCTCCATCCCTATTGGTTGTGTCAGGAAGTCACTCCTCTTCGTTCATTGTCTAGTCTCGTTGTCTATGACAACTTGACCCGCCTCCTATCTCATTTGCTCATCCCAATTGGCTCTGTGTGCCTGTCTGACTCTGGGTGTTGCAGTGCATGGGCTGTGGGAGGAGTGGTCGTCATGGAGCCTGTGTTCTGTCACGTGTGGGCGGGGCTCCAGGACCCGAACCAGAAACTGTGAGAGCGGAGGAGGGGCCAAGCACTGTGGAGGGCCTGAGAAACAGACCAAACCCTGCAACATAGCAGTGTGTCCCGGTTAGTACCATCTCATGTACATATACACCTCTATCTATCTGTCTGTCTGTCTCTCTGTCTATCCATCAGTCTGTCCCTCTGTTTCTCCTTTTGTGGAAGCCCGAGATCTAGACCAAACTCTGCAACATAATATGTATTGTCTTATACAGTACCATCTCATATACAGTGCCTTCGGAAAGTATTCAAACCTCTTCACTTTTTCCACATTTTGTTACGTTACAGCCTTATTCCAAAATTGATGAAATAAATGTTTCCTCATCAATCTACACACCATACCCCATAATGACAAAGTAAAAACAGGTTTTTAAACAGAACTACCCGATTTACATACGTTTTCAAACCTTTTGCTATGCGACTGGAAATTGAGTTGGGTGTATTCTGTTTCCATTGATCATCCTTGAGATGTTTCTACAACTTGATTGGAGTCCACCTGTGGTAAATTCAATTGATTGGACATGATTTGGAAAGGCACACACCTGTCAATATAAGGTCCCACAGTTGACAGTGCATGTCAGAGCTAAACCAAGCCATGAGGTTGAAGGAATTTTCCGTAAAGCACCGAGACAGGATTGTGTCGAGGCACAGATCTGGGGAAGGGTACCAAAACATTTCTGCAGCATTGAAGCTCCCCAGGAACACAGTGGCCCCCATCATTCTTAAATGGAAGAATTTTGGAACCACCAAGACTCTTCCTAGAGCTGGCTGCCTGGCCAAATTTAGCAATCGGAGGAGAAGGGCCTTGGTCAGGGAGGTGACCAAGAGCCCGATGGTCACTCTGACATAGCCTCAGAGTTCCTCTGTGGAGATGGGAGAACCTTCCAGAAGGACAACCATCTATGCAGCACTCCACCAATCAGGCTTTTATGGTAGAGTGGCCAGACGGAAGCCAATCCTCAGTAAAAGGTACATGACAGCCCATTTGGAGTTTGCCAAAAGACACCTACAGAGTCTCAGACCATGAAAAACAAGATTCTCTGGTCTGATGAAACCAAGATTGAACTCTTTGGCCTGAAGGCCAAGCGTCACGTCTGGAGGAAAGCTGACACCATCCTTACGGGGAAGCATGGTGGTGGCAGCATCTTGCTGTGGGGATGTTTTTCAGCGGCAGAGACTGGGAGACTAGTCAGGTTTGAGGGAAAGATGAACAGAGCAAAGTGCAGAGAGATCCTTGATTAAAAACCTGCTCCAGAATGCTCAGGTCCTCAACCAGGGGCAAAGGTTCACCTTCCTATACGACAATGACCCTAAGCACACAGCCAAGACAACGCAGTGTCCTTGAATGGCACAGCCAGAGCCCGAACCCAATCGAACGGAGAGACCTGAAAATAGCTGTGCAGCTACATTCCCCATTCAACCTGACAGAGCTTGAGAGGATCTGCAGAGAAAAATGTGAGAAACTCCCCAAATATAGGTGTGCCAAGCTTGTAGCATCATGCCCAAGAAGACTTGAGGCTGTAATCACTGCCAAAGGTGCTTCAACACTGTACTGAGTAAAGGGTCTGAAAAGTTATGTATAGGTAATATTTCAGTTATCGATTTAAAAAAAAAAATTGATAAAATAATAAAACATGTATTTTGCTTTGTCATTATGGGTTATTGTGTGTAGATTGATGTGGGGAAAAACTATTTAATCCATTTTAGATTAAGGCTGTAACGTAACAACATGTGGAATTAGTTAAGCGGTCTGAAAACTTTTCGAATGCACTGTACACACTATTTGCACCTCTGTCCTTCTCTCTCTCTCTCTCTTCATCTCTCTCTCTAATTCTCTCTCTCTCTTCATCTCTCTTCCTCTCTCTCGCTCTTCCTCTCTCTCTCTCTTCATCTCTCTTCATCTCTCTCTCTTATTCTCTCTCTCTCTCTCTCTCTTCATCTCTCTCTCTAATTCTCTATCTCTCTCTCTTCAT